>NC_065423.1:4905759-5208273 GCF_024362695.1 Pectinophora gossypiella
CGTCTGCAATACCGTAGATCCATCTCTCATATGCAGTACGCTCGTATTCTCTTTTACTTTGTTTTGAAGTCTCTTCGGACATAATGCTTTATTATGGAAACCAAACCGTCCACAATATTGGCAATTTTTCTTTTTATTGCAGTCACGTACTAAGTGACCAGTTTTAAAACAGCTAAAACATCTATCTCTGGCTTTTAATTTTGCTTTCCTTTCATCAATTGCAGTAACTTTATTACATTCACCTTTGTGATCTCTGATGACCATTTCTCCTTTTTGCCTCCATGAAATTTATTATTTCTTTCTCCATTAGAATCGAATTTCCTTTTAGTTGGTTTATTATTTGGTCTTGAATTCCAAGAAGACGATCTAGGATTCGCAGTGTTCCATTGCCTCTTATAGTGATTTGTTCCATTAGAGTTATAATTTGTTCTTGGATTATTGACCTCGTTCACATGTAATGTTTCCACCGTATATGGTGATGTCTCGTTTGAAGTATTCACTTGAGTAACTCTGTTCGCTTCTTCCTTCGCTGATATTACTATGGAGAGTTGTTTTAATATCTCTTCTATCGAGTTTGTTGCCTCCGCATCCAATCTCATTTTGATTTCGTAAATAATATCAGTAGGAAATTTTTCCATAATAAGGTATTGAATCTGATTGGTATTAGTATTTTCCTTCATAGACTGAAGTATTCTAAGGTGCCTTGAGACTTCGTCTAAGGTTTGTCGACTCTCTTGTATATTTCCAGCTCTTTTAATCATGGTAAGTGCTTTATGGTGAGCATATATGATCTCACTGTCTTTCCCATATCTTGCTTTTAAGGTATCAACTGCAAGTTTATAACTACGGTTTGTTGTATCAAATCCATCTACAAGTCTTGCCGCATCTCCCTTGAGTGAGCTCTTGAGATAAAGCAGCTTGTCCACATCATTTAAATTTCTTCGTCTTATATTAGACGTGAACTGATCCCAAAATGAATGCCATTCGAGCAGATTTCCGCTGAATTCGGGTAATTTCAAATCCGGTAACTTGCTATAACTTGATGATTTATTAACTTCTGTCGAGGTTGAAGGTTGATCCGCTTGAATTTTCAGCTTGGTGTCCAACTCTGCCAAGACTTCTTCTCCTTGTAGTTGATAAGTAGTGAAATCTGATATCTCATCATGGTCAGGGTTATTGCATATTTTGAAATAGTTATATAGTTCACATGTAAAGCGTGACAATATGGCTGTAAGTTTAGTTTTTATAATTTGTGCCTTTTCTAGATTATGCTGATCTATTGAGATCTTACAAAGGCAGTGACCTTGATCAGTTAAGTTCCTTATTTCTTGGACAAATTTGGATAACCTGTTTATCAGTATTTCTTCCATTGTTAGACATGAATTCCTGAAAACAAGTTCAACAGTGCACCAATGTACAGAACATATTATACATTGATGTAATGTACAAACACATACACAAAGGAAAAACCTATAAGGTAATTATTTAATTAAATATCTATACTGTCACATAAAAATCAATAACAAATTATAGTATTCAATAGTATTTAACTTTAAAGTACTCTTATCAGTAGATAAGATTAAAGTATTAATAAGAAGTATTTTGCTAATAACTTCCCCTTAACATGAATTAATCCATACATTTACATACATTCTAAAGTTTGGTAGGTATTTTACTTTAAAACATTTACTCCATACTCTGTCTACCCTCTTAGTAATACATCACGTAATATATGTAGAATAGCGTCATAAAATTACTATCCCACTGATACATACATAAAGTTAACTTTTCGTGTGCGTTCGAGATGTTTCTGCCATATTAGAAACAATGTTTCACATACCTTATATCCGTTTTGGTAACAATCAGTAGGTAGGTAGGTATATTTGCCGCGTACCCACAGCTGCAATCGAACTGGATCAGTATTCGACTATCCACTCATAACCGCTTATTATAAGTTTCCAATAAACTGCGGTGTTCATCTGTTAATAATAACGTAAAACATTGTAGACTATGACCGTTTTTCTTACTAAGATTCCCGACAAAATCATATTTATTTCAGTCGATTCTGTATAACTTGTTTACACTGAACGGAATCAAGCCAACTAGAAATCTAATTCAATACATACTTATTGAATATACACAACTTATCGAAATTACACGATTATCTTCAAAGTAAAAGATATTTCTTTTCACGTAGATCGACCTAAACTTTCAATTGTTTTTCAAAACAAATGAAGTTAGCTTTGTTCGTAAGTATCAAGACTTCGTTATCATATAAGAAAAGTAAAAAATCTCAAAATTAGCAAGCGAAAACTAATAAAATGATTTACAATAATACTCACCAGTGTATGACACACAAAATTAATCACTTTAAATAAGTTGACACTAATTATTAACAAATTTTATAGAATTTTTCACTTCCAACACCTCCGTATAGAAACCACAAAGGGCAAAAATAAAAATGTCCGCCATTGCTCTTATGTTGGTAAACCTGCGGTCAGCCGAGAAAATGTCTGATGGATATTTTCTTTTTAAATATTACTTACGTTACAAACACGTAATAATCTTAAACTTAAATTAGCTTAAAATTAATAACAATATTTACTCTTAATAATACCAGCTTATTTCAGAGATAAAGATATTCATAGTCGTACATACTTTCAGCGGAACATTCGCCATGTTGGTAATACGCACGTTCACGCAAACCGTGCTTATTCCAGTACATTTTGATTTCTGACAAATATTTGGAATTAAATATATATGTGTGACTTAATTCCAAACATAGTATAAAAATACTAATAACAATATTAACATCAAGCATATCATGGGACGGACCTTATTAGCTAGTTAGCTAAGAAATAGTTGTTCAAGTACTATTCAGTTTGTTTAGTTACTTGACCTGGCAACAGATGGCGTTATGAGTCACAACTTTCAATTATTTTATAAAAAATTTAAAGTTTTCAGTAATGTCAGTGCATAATTGTATCATATTCATTTCGGATTCAACTCAATATATCTAAACATAAACTATCCCAGCATCTCCACCAAATATCGCCGCCTATAAAGTGACCTAAGAAGCTAGTAAACAGCTTAATCGCGACGACAGAACAGTTATGATAACAATTATGCACTTACTAGACTTTCACGTTGATTGTGATATCTTCATTCATCTGTTCCCAGTTCAGCCAGGTTAACATAGATTCTGCTTCGCTTATCGGTCTGATATCGTTACCTGTTAACATAAATTATAATATGATTCCTTCTGCATGGAATCACCAAATACCTCTGTCTATCTTGAGAAACACAATAATTATAAGTTACTTTGTCTATCTTGCAATTCGTGGTCACCACATAGCGTGGTATGTCTAACACAATGTAGACTGGCTTCGGGCAACACCCACTCCACCTGATATATCAATATCGGCGGACAATGCCATGACCCGGTCGAACAGAAACCGCAATGGAGTCCATATTGAACAACTTACAATAGATCCAAAGGCTCACCTGTATAACACCAACACCACATGTGAGATACAAGTTGGCTGTATACCACGTTACAGCCTGAGACAGTCATCTTCCCCGGGGGAAACCCAATGATGAACATTGGGTGAACCACATTTATAATAAGCATTGCAAATAAGTCCTGCATACAAGCACCGACAGATCCATACATCTACCTCCAGTGTATGTCTCTTAGACAAAGTAACATCCAGGGATATAGCACCAATAAGAACCATGGAGTAATAAACTACTAAGAAACTATTCTAAGGTACTTAGCTTTCAATACATATCTGGACTCCCTCTTTCAACACATATTAATTTCACATCTCAAAATTATATCTTCACGTGGGAAGTTTGAACTTGTGAAAAACAGTTAGGTAACCATAGCAACTAGATAACGATATCAGAGACAACTTACCATAGACTAATCAGTATTGCTATATTACAATATGTACATCTCGCGGAAACGCCGCGACAACGGCAGTGGCGAGACAAGTTCTATAAGTGTAAATGTTTGTAACTGCATTATTTATTTTATTATTAAATTCAAAAAACTAATAATTCAATAAATTAAACAGAAGGCAAACGTCGTGTCTTGTAAGGAAATCAAAGAATTGGCCCTTGATAGGCAAGATTGGAAAATGCTACATTGACAAGTGCGTGGCTCTTAAGTTAATGATGATGATAATGAAATTCTAAAAAATTCTAAAATAAATAATAAAAGATACATTTAGTGGACACTAAAACCCCTAAGGGTTAAATTAAATTAGTCTATGACATATATACGTATTGTGACACCCTTTTACTTAGATTTTTATCTATTTACATTGTATACACGTGCCTAAACCTACAATAACTAGGTTTGCCTCAGATGGCAATACCTACCTATCCGGCGGCGCTGTCACATCCGTAATCTTGGTGGGTGGGTGGGGCCCACACAGGCCAAAGAGAACTTGTAACCACTCTTGAGAAGTTGTGCTAATGTACCCCCTCCGGTTGATTGAGGGGAGGCCTGTGCCCAGCAGTGGGACGTATATAGGCAGTTTATGTAATGTGCTAATGAATAGCAATTTTGCTTTTTTAGAACCCCTGCCCTTCGCCTCATCGTCGTCGCCCTTACAATATGACATAAGTATAAATAATTAAATATATAAATGCTAGGGACACACTCGTATCTGTCTTGGGGTGAGTAAAGCCTTAAGTCACCAACAAGATACCCTTAAGTAAAAGTACAAGTACAAGGCTTAAGTAAAAAAAACCTTGGATGGTGTTTAGTTTACCTGTTAGACACTTGAAGTAGCGGAGGAAACTATTACAACATATATATTTTCTTATTATGGTAAACATATCAGAGTACCTTTTATCTTTACTGCTGGAGTATTTTAATTGTTTATTGTCGGAATTTTTATAAGCGCACTAGTCTACCGGTATCGCACTTAGAATCAGCCCACATTATCCGACCGGACACTTAGATAATAATATGATACAGTTAACAAAGACTTGCGTAAGTTGCGTAACTCATGTAATGACGACCTGTGCCTCTTCGGATATACAAGTACTTTGATATTCCACGTACAAAGTATTTTTTTCTGCGAAGTTACGCATCCATAGTCATGACTTCTCCATCATCCAACCCAGCCTGTCATATTACGATCAGATAATTATTTAATTTGTAGTTTCTTTTGATACGGATATTATGTATTAGAAAAATGTATATAGTAATTAAAATTTGCTTCGTTTACTCTAGTTTTTATGATTTTTCTTTAAACCGTAAAACGTTCCTTTAAATCGCTCCTTGCATATTTAGGGACGAAACGAAAATAACCTAACCTAACCCAAAATAATGGATATACTTATGTTAGGCTGAATAGTTCGTTGACAGTTATAAAACATTTTTCTATAAATGGCAACACAAGAATGGGGTTGTCAAATCGGACGGATTGATACACGCTCTCTTGCGTTGGGGACCTTGTCGACATCGGACGTGTTTACCAAGTTAAGTGTTATTTTCTTGATACCAGAATAAATAAGTGTAATTACTGTTCTCTTGTATTTTACTACACTTACATAAATAAATACACGTCTGTAATCCTTCATGGGTAGAATCACAAGTCATATAAGACGACTTGCAGCCACTGTTGATACAAAGTCCTAAGATGGATATGACGAACCTTATGGTGACAGGAGATCAGCCTATCGCCAATAAGGATTATCCATAATGTTAGGAAGGACACAATCCACATTGACAGATATACTCGTATAAAAGGTGATTGGTGAGTAACGTATAACTGCACAGGTAAAGTTAATTATATCGACTCGTAATATTGGTACGTATTATTGTAAGATATCAATGCAAAAAGGCATGTTTGTCTTGATATCAGGCGCCAAGTAAACATTTTGTGTGGCAGAGGAAGGAAAATGATTTTTATTTGAATAAATGTTAACAAAATGATGCTTAGTTAGCGTTGGTGGTCCGGTCGCGTACAGGGGAAGAGCAGCGCATGCGCTTGTTGTGAACGCACTGTGACTGCGGATTAATTGCTACGTCGAATTTGAATTTAACGGTCGAAAAATTATAATATTTATTACACTTTTTTGAAGTGGAATAGTAGTTTACATTGGGTTAGGTTTTGTACGAGTAACAAAGAAATTATATTAAGAACTTGGCTTTGGCACTTCGGTGACATTGCGCTAATTATAAGCTTTTTTAAAGTTTAATCTACACTACTTTACTCTTTTGTACGGTACTTTAGTTTTGATCTATGGTATTTTAAAAAAATATTTAATTACGAATTTAAATAATGTGAATGTCCTAGTACTGATTTGAAATAGCTTCGGGCGCCATCCTACTCGCGTCAGAGTGCTGCCGGGCGGAAGGCAAGAGGGAAACTACTGCCCTATTTTTCCCTAAAAAAGTAGCATGGAGAATGCTACACCGACAAGAGCGTCGTCCCAACCTTATTTATTACGGCTGAAAATCTATGTTAATTAACAAAGTGTCTTATCTTTCCAGGTAACATTCGTCCGAAGAGACAATATTCGTCGCAGACGAGCCGCACGCAGTCGTAAGCGCAGATCTAGCGGAGACCGAGTGAAAGTAAACTTGGACGTTACTACATTGCATTACTGATGTACGAACGAAGAATTCTCATTTACTTCATTTTGGTCATTTTAAATATTTCATAGCAGCTTACTTAGTAGCTCATACTAAGAGTCGGAATTTATGGTAAATACTCTAAATACATACTTGCGGTGTTATAGCCAAGTTGCAAACGATTATGACAATAGAAAGATGTTTTCTTGATGATTAACTTATTGTAGATTTGTCGCAAATGGCATTCACTACTTAGCTGGACAAACGGGGAGCGCTCTCACCCGGACAATAGATAGTGATTATGACAATATTCAGTGAATGTTGACTGTTATCATATATACTATACACACCCATGATTCCTAAGGGGGTGGGCTCAACCACAAATAATTAGAATGCAATTTGCATGCCTGTAAGATTTTTCATTTACTACTTCTCCAATTTCGTTTCGACCTTTTTTGTAGATTCCCATTCCATGATAGGTTAGGGCGAATTAATCGCCTTTCTTTTAACTCTCAGGTACCTACAAAGAAAATAATATACGATCGAGTTCCAAGAGTAGTCGCTGTGTAAAGGTAAATTCACTTAGATAGACCTCACAGATTATTACAGCGCGACGGAATGGTGCACTGTGCGCCCGCGCAGCTGACGGAGAGATTTCATACTCAGTTGATTACTTCCTCACTACGATAGTGATTAGATTTTCCCCACTTCATATCTGAAGTTCCGGTGAATATTGTCATCATAATCGTTTATAAACGATTTTTTTTTATTTTAATCGATAAATATACCTAGTTTTTATTGAGAGTCACTCTGGTATTGTGATCCACTGGCTTGATTCTACAAACGGGGAGCGCCGGTTTGAACCCCGGTACTGGACTTGTACCAATGAGTTATTAATTTATATCTTAAGTGCAGTTTTCACTAACACAGCTTAGTTGGCTCGCTTTTTTTTTGACGTGACTTGGGTAGTTTCTTAGGTCAAAAATAAATTAAGAAACGCTAATTACTAAGTAAAGACAGATCGATAGGTGACAAAAAAGGTTTTCTTTTTTCTATTTTATTTATTTATGAATTTTAATAAGAAAAATGTAATAAGAAGTGTGACATTTTGTCACGTTTTTCTATGACGTCACAGGTTGCTTTTTCGTACAAATTCCATAGTAATTTCGTGTTTTGAGGTTAGTAAAAAGTAACTGATTTGACTAGTTGGAAACTACCCCATTACGGCTCACCAGCTATCACGTTGGTCTAACAGAAAGCGATATGAGGTGTGGTTTCTTTAGGTCATCTTGCGATGGATGTATGTTTAAAAACATTTTACAATTGTAAATCGTCCCTTATCACTTGGATCAAGCAACTAAATTACGACACATGTGAGCAATTGCTTCACACTACACATATATGAGTAGGAAACGTAAAATACTATTACCACTTAAATTTTTCACAATAAACACCCACCCACACACACACTCACACACACAAACACACTCACACACACACACGTACACACGCACACACACACACACACATATACACACCGCACATACACACACACACACCGCACACACACACACACACACACCTCTTTATCTTTACTTCTGTCAAAAAATTTTATTCACATAAGTCTTTAAAAAGTATAAGATGTTTAAAATATGGAGGAGCGGAGCCTCCTGATACAGGCATCCTTCTTGCTTAAAAGGAGACTCCATCAATTAGTTGTAAGATGTTTAAAATTGTAAACGAAAATAAATATTTTTGATTTTTGATTTTTTGATTTTTTGATGTACTTCTGACTACCTCATTGGGATATAGTAGTGAGCTTATGTAATATTATTGTTAGTGTTAGAAGGAAATTATAGTAGTCGTAGGTAGAAGAAAGCCTTATACCACTTGAAGGAACATTAATTAAGTAACATAAATTATACATAAACACAATATAAAATATTGGACACGTAGCTCCTCTGCTGAACTGGGAGTAAAGGAAAAACATAGAATGTGTTCTGCTGCCTCTCCTCCCGTGCATGTCGTAAAAGCCGACAAAGGGAAAGCGTCCTACCAAAAAATAATGAATCTCTATGGGCGATAGGCTGATCCCCTATCACCATACGTTTCATCATTATCTACCTTGGAACTATGTATCAAAAGTGGCTGCAAATAGTCTTCTAATTATTTGCGGCTCTGCCCACTCCTTCGGGGAACATTGGCGTGAGTTTATGTATGTATGTACAATATAAAAATCTATTATGATTATGACAACAGAAGTAGGTACAATCGGCAACCTTGATACTAAATTTGAATTACTTCCTTTACACTGATATAATTAAAACAACACAATGTTTCATTTAAGAAATATATTTTATGTTTAGAATATTGTAAAGATTGCAATGAATATCTACAAAAACTCATGGCCGCGGTAAGTAACATTTATAATAAATAACTAATAAAACACTTTATTGCACTTTCTTTAAGAGCCGTGGTAGCCCAGTTGGTACAAAGCTTCCCTCTCACTTTGAGGTCGCAGGTTCGGATCCAGCACAGGCCTAAACCAATGATTGTCGGTTTTTTTTCGAATTCATGGTTGGATAATACATAATTATCACGTGCTCAACGGTGAAGGAAAACATCGTGGAGAAACCCACATTCCCATAAAAGCATTTTCGGTGTATTGGGCTGGTTTTCCCTTCGCGGGTTGGAAGGTCAGATAGGCAGTCGCTTCTGCAAAAAACTGGACCTGTCAAATCTTCAGGTTAGGTAAGTGGACCCTGTGAAAAACGGGATAATGCTAGGGAGATGATGACTTTATTCCTCCCAAAACAAGACATTTACAGGAGAAACTTATTCTGTGGTTTATTTGTCTTAATATTATATTTTTCGAAAGTAGACAAAAGTAAAAGGGGGCGGGGGGGTTAAAAAGTAGTTCTTTGATAATGTAGAAAAAACAACATTTTCTTATCTGTATACTTGCACCACAGTGTAGGCGAAATGAACTGTTCAAGGTAAATGACATGATCCAACTTATGTCACAAACTGCTTTTTATCTTTATACGTGTCCAATATTTCTTCACAATATGCAACAATCCATAACGTCGATAATGTAACGTGGAACATATTATCTGAGTGGTGTTAATAGCAGTAATTATCCACTTACCTTACGACATTATTCCATTATTTACAGTTTATCGCAGAATTTTAGATTACGTTACCACATTTACGCGAAAGACGGCGGTTCTATGTCATCGATAGTAATAGTAATACATAGTTCGAAGTATAATGAATGATGAAGGGAAAAGTACTTGTATCGATTTATTTAGGAGACACATACAACTAACCGGACTCTTATGGTGTCCGGAAAATAAAATATTTTGCGACGACACTGCTACAGTTTTTTTTATTTCGATCTTACCTTGCTTTTGCTCGAGGGAAGTTTCAGACAAATATAATAAACTAAGTAATTTTAAAATGTTATTATTATGGTCCTAAGATTATGATCCTCAATTATTGTTTGGACTTCGTATGATACTTTTTCTCTAGGCGTTGATTCTATAATTCTCTAGTATCCTTCGATGTTTCTTAAGGCATCGATCGATTTTATCATCTTATACTGATTCGATTAGTCTTTCAGTGTGGTAACACCTTTAAGCGGGCATTCGCAAGGCAATTGAGGCGCATACATAGCATTACATAGCGGCTATTGCATTGTCGAGTGTATACTTTTCCTAATAAATCACAAAGTCGAAATTACAATGACAGAATCGCAAATAAATTACATTTGTCACAACAACAGTCACGTAAAAAAATATTCTTAGAGACCATTCATTCAATGTTTAAGCTGGTATTTATTAATTGAAAGATTGAATTAGAATGATAGAAATTACAAACGCTTCTACCTTTCAAAGTATACCTTTATATCTTTTAAATTATTTTATTTTCTCGGAGAGGATTTAAATAATAGAAAAAAAAAACATATTTTTCTTCATTACTTTCAAATTTCGCGCGAAACAGTTGGGTACGTGACATTTCGTCCAGTGACGTCACACGAAGCTTAAACATGGCCGCCAGTGTTTAAGGTCTTGTAATACACAGATAAATTATAAAATAATAAAATAAAATGATTTTAATTAAAAAAAAACTTTAGGATAATTGTCGTTATTTCATATTTTATTGTTACAGTTGTGAAGTAGTCAAATTACAGAAGTTACAGCTTATAAGCAAATAGGAGTTATATGTCTTGTTGATGAGTTTTATGCATGGTATTATGTCACTTTCTCATTAGTATATTTCAGTATTAGTTCTTATAAGCTATACTTACATGTATAATTAAATTAATAATAATATCAAAAGCCATGTGACCCTGATATTAAAATAAATTAGTATAATTGTATATTAATAATTTAAATTTCAACAATAATATCATTTGCACATTTTAATTTGTATATTGATATGCTAATGTGTTACGGTCAACAGTCAAGATGTTTGTGCTAATTTAAATATTACTTTTAAAAAGGATTGGTAGTTAAGTTAATTGGTTTAAAGTGCAAGATAAGAATATAGTATTTCATTAAATAAATACAAAAAAATATTCTTTATTGCACCACAACATGGCAATAAATGAATTAAAAAGAAAAAACGGGACTGTACCTACACCCGATTTAAATCAAAACAAAATCGGTGTCTTATCACGTTAGTATTAGAGGGCAAGCAGAAGTGTATTTCCTGTGTGTCTAATAAAGTATTTGTTATGTTATATACTTACTCCTCGCCACCTATGTCTAAGTCCACATTCACGATTACATGCACAAGGAAAACCATAGAGTTATCATTGTGCATACATAAACTCATGTCCATAAATCCTGGGGTACGTATACTCACAAGTCCAGAAAGCAGCTTTTCTTCTTCTGGGTTGTGAGGCGGATTACCAACTTCATTCACCCTGGTGTTTCCTCCTTGTATCCTTGTATTTATTATTGAACCGCCAAAGGCCCCTGACATGACTCGTGTAACGACTACGTACACACATTAATAAGTAGTAACCGACACTAGGAGCTTAACGAGCACAAAGAACGCAATCCCTGTCTGTTTTTACGACATGTTTAGGAACATAACTTCATCTGAACTGAACGTGTTCTGTTTTTCATACCTTCTTCTTATGTTTTTTTTTAGTCGAGGATAGAATGTACCTATTATTTGCATCTAGTAGTACTGAAAGCTCGAAGAGATGTGAGTACTTAGATAGTTCATTTTGGATGTACCTTTGACTACCCCAATTGTGAGCTTTTATGTTATGTTAGTTACTATATCTACTATATAATTATGTTACTTAGGTATAAACTATAAACCAGACTTGTTGTTAAATAACTATTGTGGTTCCCCTGCTGAGATCTTCACGTTTATTACTGTATTTTGTAACTAGTGGTCGGAGGAGTTTTTATGCACATTTAGAAGCTAGTTCTTACATTATAGGAAGTATTATGTTATGCCTACTTTGAAGACATGAGTGTGGCTATGAAAACGGCGGTTTAGTCCGCTCATGCATTTGAGGACGTAATAAATATTTTTTTATAGACCGAGAGTTCCAGAGCCACAAGGCACAAGTAAAGCACTTGCAGTAACACTTGATTTCGAGAAAAGGCAGTTAGTGCTCTGCCCTTGCGCTTCGCTTTGCTCGTCTTGGCGGGGGCACTACCGTGCCCCTAGATATCGAATCGTCGATATAATGACATGTGACAGGTGTCGGTGTTAGGTTCCATCTCTCATCGCTTAATGCTGTTGAGGACATAACCTACACCATGTATGACGACCGGTTGCCATACAACCATAAAGTTGAAGTTGAAGTTTAACCTACACCATGCCGGAAACACCAAGAGGTTGAAAAGTGCTGCAGAACTTCCAGCAGGGTTCTTAACTTAAGCCACTTACCACCTCTATCCGCTTTTGCTCCACCTAACAATTCGCTGTTTCTTTTGCTCCACATTTATATCGCTTTATAAAAATGTGCAAAGTAATAAAATATGTCTTTTTTTAAACTGCCTACATTTTGACCTGGATTGTTGCAAAATTTTGAAAAAACTAGTTTAAGATTTCAGAGTTGTTATAGTTCACGCTCTAGATATTGATTAATAAAGTCTTTATACTCGTAGGGTAACTCTGCTTGTAGGGTAACAAGGTTAACAAGTGTTAATACTTAATTTTGTTTAGATCAGCTGAAGGCAATTTCAGCTCTTATTTTTTGTCTCACTTGTCACTTAATTACTTGTATAAATAAGAAATCAGATTACGCTCTTTTTGCTGATTCATTTCTCCACTCCGAGTTACTCATACTGAAAACCTTCACGTAACATCTCTAAAATGTATGCAAACTTAAATTATTACAAAATGGTTGGCAAATAACACTGCATTATGTACTCGCACCTACTTACCTATTTCGTGTGTAACACTTCCGATTGCCCTCAGGAAGTGACTGAAGGTCATCGGTTATATTATTATGATGGGTCGTTCAACTGGACAGTGTAGTATTGTACGAATGAAGAGGCCTTTTTTGCGTGACTTGCTTTTTATGTGTGACTACTTAGACTATGGAGTTTATACTACACATGTATAACGTCGTCTGATAGTGAATCCGGTCAAGTAGTTAATGCCATCTGCTGCAAAACTACAATAAGTCACGTCATAAAAAAACTGATAGTGAAAATCACGACAGCAATTCCTAAAATTCACAGCTGTCAATCATACGTCCCTTTCCTTTTCGGCGGATAAGAAAATGACAGGTATAACTTAAAGTAAAATTAGGCAGGAATCATGGCCGATATGTAATTAATTTTACACCTGCAGTCCCCGTGGACCGAGCCACAACTAATAAGAAGACAACTTTCCAACTTTGATACGAAATCCTTTAGGCGGATGTGATGATCCGTGTGGTATGCTTAACTTTTTTTATGTTTAAATTAATTTTAAGTCGTTGTTCCCGGGTATTAGCCGTAAAAATACCTCCACCCAACCGCAGTTGAGTATGCTCCATACCCCCTCCGGTTGATTGAGGGGAGGCCTGTGCCCAGGAGTGGGACGTGTATAGGCTGTTTATGATATGATGAATTAAGTTTAGTCATTTTACTTTTTCAACTGAATTAACGGCTTAAGGGTTTGGATATTTTGGATGAAATTTTGATTTGGATAAAGCTTCCGCTTCCCTTTCGTCCAGCCAACTAGTTAATGTTATCTCTGACAAATCTACAATCTTCTTTTCTCGTGTGGGTTCAAAGGTGGATTACCAACCTTATCAACCCAATCATCAATCTACAATGAGTTACGTCAAAAAAAAAAGGATAAACACACAGAATACTTTTCTGAGACAGACGCTGTAATGTGTTGTCTGTGCACGATGTAACCAAAGTCTACGTAGACAAGTCGCGAACGCAATGATATTTATAAAACAAGTTGTTAAAGTCGTAACTATTTGTAGTCGCACTTACTTATAATACTTTAAAATAACGGTACCAGTATTATTGGCGTTGCACAACCTGCCTCTTAAGGCAGTGATAAACGATGATTATGCGTAATATGATCATCATTGTCCGCTGCAATGCATTCGATATTATGCAACAGAACTGTCGATACTAAATTTGATTGTTTGAGAAATTGTAGAGTATTAACTTACATAAATGGGGCTTAAAGGAGTCGCTATACTGTGAATGTGGTAACCCGGATCAAACCTTATCTCACATAGTGAACGAATGCCCTCTGCACCGGTTCCTAGGTGCACGGATGCAGCAGAGACTTAGTTAAGGGAGCTTAATCTGGACATATGATCCACGTGGGATATTTACGGAATAATAATAATTAAAAATGCAATTTGATGCTTATGATATTAGACATAGAAATATTCCTTCCTGGGAAGTGGTCCAACCACGGTCCCACCAGTTGGTCTACGGGGTTCAATAAGGGTCGAGGTCTAATTCATGTCGGTGTGGATAACGTGTGCGGGTTAGAGGCATTTGACTTAGTATGTTCTGTTTATAGTATTATTTATTATATCGAGGTGATTCCTTACTTATCTGTACAAGTGGTATCGCTTAGGGATTCAATCAACATCACCCCTAATGAATATTCGGGTGTTCTGAATCGCCTTATTTCAGTATTGCATAGATGCGAATGTTGGTCAATCCCGTAGCCACACAGTAAAACTGAGAAAAAAAAGATTAAGCAATTCATCTAAAAAAGCAATTTAAGTGCATATGAAAGTAAGTGCGCAATGCAATGAAATGTCAAATAGCAATATTGCTTTTTTAGGCGAATTGCTTTAATGTGGCTTTTTAACCATCTTAATCTCTTCATGAAATGGCCAACAAGATACAAATTACAACTGATCAATAAAACCGAAAGCGCCATCTATGTTAGCAGTGAAGAATCATGTCTGCAGTATGTTTTTTATAAAGTACGTGTGTACGATTGCATGTAGTCCTCCCTACTTCTCGTTGTCAAGTTACTGTTACGATATGTCGCGGACAGATGGCGTTTAACAACTTTCACCTATGCTCTCATGCGCAGACGCGCGTTTTAAATTTATATTCTGGAGAAGTATCAGTAATGTTTAGTAATTCCAGATGGTGAGCATTACGAATACGGAAGTTTAGTTATGTTTAATACATACGATTATACGTAATTTATATTGGTGATAACTCCATCTAATTTTATTTTAAGTTATACCTGTCATTTTCTTATCCGCCGAAAAGGAAAGGGACAAATGATTGACAGCTGTTAATTTCAAAAAGAATGAGTGAATGAATAAACAAAAAGGTATCTCGCTGGCATGCAAACCATTTGATCATTGCAGTCTGATCACCAGATTTGAAAGTTTTTGATTTGAGAATGAAGGAATTGACTTGATTTGAAACTACGTATAGGTTGATCCATGCTTCGAAAGGCACGTTAGGCCGTATATCCCCGTTATTACTTACTGATGTAAGTACAACTTTGGCGATTCAGTAATAATCCAGACACCAGGGTTGCTGAGCTTGGTCATCCATCTCACAACCCACACGATAGAAGAAAAATACCATTTATATCTATCTATTATATTTTGCAAACTAAGTATTGTCACTTCTTAAAAGTTTAGGTTTGCTATTTGTATGAATGTTAGATATTTATACTATATTTAAGTTAGTAAATCAATAAAAGCACAAATTATTTTTATAAAATATGTTTATATACATTTATACACAAAAATACAATTAACCCCGTATCACATTATATACAATTTTCTGTCATTACATTATTATACCTAACTGTCACACACACTTATCGACCAGAGATTTTGTCTGATACGAATATATTTGTCATTACATACTCTACTAGGGTGGACCATTCGCCTAATCACCTCACACAACAACCAACCCATATGAGTTGAGATTACACTACGTCGTTTTTGAGACTAGAAGTAACGGTAATGACTTCTATACTATTAAGAGTTTTTACTATTCTATAAACAAACACATCTTTCGTATAAAGCGAATAGGCAGAGACACAAACCGACGTACGTTGTGCAATCATCTTGCTCAATCTTACCCGTATTGAAAGTAAAAAAGGCAAAATGGTAGCATACAAGCCGACTGTTCTCAACGTATTATACTTCACTTCATACTTATTCTTTGATTTCATTTTGGTATTCTACTAAAACTACATTATGGCTTAAAATTGCACTAGCCGCCCTTTCACCGTCATCTTTCAACCTTGCAGAGTAGATTATGTCTGTTTGTTTTTAATAAGCGATTCAACTCATCCATTGGAGAACACTTAAGCGTCCTGCGCCGGCGTTTAAGTTTTGGTTTCGGCTTCTTCATCCAGTCTTCTTTTATCATGTCTGCTCCTTTCTCAGCAATCATTATGACTGGAGCGTTTATGTTCCCGTTCGTTATCGTAGGCATTATACTCGCGTCTATGACACGCAACCCTTCTATACCGTACACTCGAAGTCTAGGGTCAAGTACCGCCATTGGATCACTCGTTGGTCCCATTTTAGCCGTACAAGATACATGATAAATGGTCATTGTGTACTGACGAATGAGACAGTCCCAGTAGTCGTCGGTGTACAGAGGAAGATGTTTACAGTTAGGTAGAGGCTTGTCATGGTATCTTGCACCAAAGCGCTTCATAGCTTTAGTCTCGGCAACAGCTACGGCAGCTTTCACTCCTTCCCTCAAAACTCCGACATCATCAGGATGTGTCAAGTAATTATGGACCATTATGGGATAGTCTAAAGGATTCTTTGAACGCAGTTTTACAAAACCTCTACTTTTGGGTCGTAACATCATAGGGAATATACCGAAAACGTCAGTGTTACTGATTTCACTAAATACTTCATTATAAAACTCATCGGTCAGTCCATGGGCTCTTTTTACTTGAGTGCCGCCATCTGACGGTGTTGACGCCGACGTCATCATAAATTCGATATCAGGCCAGTCGTCAGAAGCATTGGCATATTTCGTGTTGATAAAAGCGACCACTTCCAAACCAATACTGGATGTCAAAGGCCCGTCTTCGCTTACAGCGTATCGCAGAGCAGAATTTATGTTAACAAGTCTATTCATGACTAAACTAACTGGATAATCTACGCGGAACACCAGCCCACCGATGGCGATGTGATCTTGCAGATTTCTTCCGACGCCAGGAGAATCGTGTATGACGTCAATGCCGACTTCCTTCAAATGTTTCGCTGGTCCGACTCCAGAGAGCATAAGCAATTGTGGGGAGGCAATTGCACCGGCAGATAGTATGACTTCTCTCTTCGCGTATACGACATTTTTCTCACCACCTCTGAGGAATTCCACCCCATAAGCTCTCTTGCCGTCTTTGTCTATCAGGACTTTGGTGGCGTGCGAGAAAAGAGAAACGTGCAAATTTTGTCGGAGCCTGACAGGACGAAGGAAGGCTTTAGCGACGGAACATCTGGTACCACGTCTCATGGTGAATTGGTACCAGCCGTAGCCGGTCTGCTTCTCACCATTGACATCCAGAATGTCATAGCCCATCTCTTCGCCAGCTTGAATGAAAGCGGCGCCGATAGGTGTGTTGTACGGAGCGTCTTGTACGGTCAAGTAGCCACCTGAAATTTAATATTAGATACATTTATTTTACATCCTACGATATGAGGTATAAGTACAGACTTAATTAGAAGATAAATTCAGATGATAAAATATCGTTCCCATTATTATGTTTATCGTTACATCATGAGCAATACATTACAAAGTTCGGTAATCGTTTAATTTAATACCTATGTCTTGTTTTATCGGTATATAACAGTAACAAAAATTTAAAATAATTTACCAGTCGCATGATATTTGTTTTTGGCCAAGTAAGGGTTCCGCTGGTCCATAGATTTCTTGAAGTAAGGCAGAACATCGTCGTACCCCCAACCGGGGTTCCCGAAGGACTCCCACTGGTCAAAGTCTCGCTTGTTCCCCCTGATGTAGAGCATGGTATTGAGAACTGACGACCCTCCGAGGACCTTTCCTTTCGTCCAACTGCAGCGCTTGTCAATCATCGCTTGGCAAGCCGAGTCTTGGGGCTGGGTGCTGGAAAATTCAAAATTGGAATTTAATATAAAAAATATTATTATAAAGCGAGTGTAAGTGGTGGAATCTAGAAGACGAATACTTATAAGTACCGCGTAAGTAATATAAACCAGTGAGTATGTAGGAAGATTTTAAAGAAAATGGAAGGAAGCGAAAGAGGTGTATCAGGATCGTTGCCTGCCCTAATGTATAACCGACAGAGGAATTATTTCCTTTCAAACACGACCGACCATTATATAGCCGATATGCTGATCGCCTATCACCTACGGTTCATTTTAATAATTTTAAGACATCTTGCTTGCTTATGGCTCAGCCCACAATTTTATACGTGGTTTGACATATTTCTGTATTTAGAAGAATATTCTTTCATCATACATCACATTATGCGACAATAAATGAAAATATAACGACCTATGCCTAATAAATAACAGTCACTAGGCTTCAAATAACTTTTGACCCTAGTATCCCATGTGCATGTGAAATAGGCTTTAATGACTTTGTCGTAAATTTCGATGAATACAAAATTTAACTGCAGTTCGTGTGTTGCAAATATTGATGCAAGAACATATTGATTCGTATGCAAATGCGACTGCACAACTGCAATTATAATAAACGTATTCGTCTTAAAGTTTTCAAGTTATAATACTGTCCATATTCGGAACTTACAAGGATCAGGTTGATGTTTTCGGTTGACATTTAAACATTTTTTTATGTTTGCACATAATTGGGTCGTATACTAGGTTCAAGATAAATTATGAAATTCTGATTACTAAATAAAGATTAATCTAAAAGTAACGAAAAACATTTTCTTTTTTCTATATAACTTATTTATGAATTTTAATCAAGAAAAGCGTAATAATAAATACGACATTTTATCACGTTTTTCTATGACGTCACAGTGTGCTTTTTCATACAAATTCCATAGTAATTTTGTGTTTTGACGTTTAGTAAAAAGCAACTGATTTGACTAGTCGGATACTAGGCTATTATCTATGTAAAGTATAAAGTCTCTGGCTTAAGTCTAAAAGCAGCTTACTTTACATACATAACACACAGGCCTCCATTCAATCAACCGGAGGGGGTATGGAGCATACTCCTGCACGCTTAACCGTCGTGGGTTGATGGAGGTGTTTGGGCTAGTAGGCAAGGACCAACGGCCAGCTTATGTTTATTGTTTTTATTGAATTGCTTACCGATATTTCCAATCCAGTTTACTCTTGTGAAGATACAGCGACAACAATGGAACATCACTTATATCCGTTTCATGTCCACCAGCTTCTAACAGCAGAACGTTCCATCCTTCGATCTCTGACAGTCTATTAGCAAGCACCCCTCCGGCTGAACCTCCACCAACGATAACAAAGTCGTATTCTTCTCTCAAATACTTCTGGTTGAAGGGTCTGCTCTCTGGGTCGAGGAGTTCGTAGTTGAAGTACGCCATGGCTGCCAACATGGCGGGGATGAAAGTCAGTTTGCTGATCCCTGCGATGGTGAGCGCGGACTTGGTGGCCGCGGTGACCGCGGTTACGATTCCCATGGTGGTCGGTGGTCAGACTCGCATGGTCAGCTCCTGAAATTGAGAAAAGAATGATTGAGTTGAAGTGTCGAATTGACATTGTATTTTTATTCGTGTAGTGTGTTTTTTTTGGTCATGAAGTTTATAAATTGTTTGTTTCATATAAAATTTACAAGGTGTCGTAATCGGTTATTGTTATATTACTCACGATTAAATTATACATATTTACTACTAGCAGACTGAAACATTAAGAGTCAGTATGTCACATGATTATAATATATTTTATATAATATAGATCATGTGTGAATTGCCTATCCTTGTACTTTTCTGAGCTTATAACGAAATATATACCAAAATTTATTAGTAAGTAATACTGTTAGGAACTAGACTCTATAACACGACTAATAGGTACGTATACGGACTATGGACCTAATTTAAACTGCATTTACTATTAGATTAGTACCTAGCGCTAAATCTCTACGTTTAAATACTTAAATATAATACAATGCCATTATATATACCACTAAAAATAACATATAGTATAATATACCATTCCATATAAGATATAATACATATACAATTTTTTTGGTTATTGGTCTCGTTTCCTTGACATTTAAGATTATTTCCGCCTTTTAAATTAAAGGATACATTTTCCTAAACCAAACAATGCACATATACAATTCATGGAAAGGAACATATGTGCAATAATATAGAACTATGTCTAAATAAGTATGCATGGAAAGTGCAATCCTCTTGTACTGTGTGTTTATATAAGGTGACGTAACAGTTCATTGTGACATCGTTCTAGCATCCAGTCGGTGCGGTGATGATCTGATGACAGAGTTATTATCACGGCCTTACGAAGTTCTCAAGCTTCTTATGAAAATATGCGAAGGTTATGTATTAGGGCATGATATGAAATTCGTACTCGAATAATTATTGCATCGTCCGAAATGAATTAAAATTGATTTAAAATTCGAAGTTATAATTGGGTTTTTAAATTTCTGATTAAGATAAAGCGGCAGTATTGCAGTATAATTACTCAATACCTTAACACGTTCAATTCCACACGGCCCACAGGTGAGCCAAGAGAAAATACTCATTCATTTAACTCTCTTCTAACAGTTTTACGTGAAATCGCTGCATTGTAGCCTGTAAGTCGTGTTTTAATCGAAACCTTCTATTGGTTCACGGGTAACCCCCGCTGAATGGGTCAGTACAGGTTGGCTCACCCGTGTCCCCCATTGCATGAATGAAATAACCAACGTTTTTGCGTGGCGTTGAACGTGTTAAGGTTTACTGTTTAGCCACTATAGTGTACGGCGGCCACTCACGTTTTTCTCTATTTTGCGTTCTTTGTGCTTATTAAAGTAGGTATATTATGTATGTTATCTTTAAGTTGTTTTGTGACGAAACTATGATACTTTAAATTAATTATGTTTTTACATTTTTCTTTTTGCCAGACCCAGCAAAAGAACATAAATAAATAAATAGTAATGGGTCAAATTAGAATCGT
Organism: Pectinophora gossypiella; assembly: GCF_024362695.1. Classification (NCBI taxonomy): domain Eukaryota; kingdom Metazoa; phylum Arthropoda; class Insecta; order Lepidoptera; family Gelechiidae; genus Pectinophora; species Pectinophora gossypiella. The sequence continues at coordinate 4,926,951 of NC_065423.1, forward strand.
TAGAAAACACTTATAGAAAGTCAAGATTTTTTTTTAGTTCTATCGTACAATGCTTTACAGCCAGGCAGAATGATGTGCATAGAAAGGTCACACCATCACAGTACTTACCTACTGAAGTGTATACAAATGACAGATATAACTTAAAATAAAAGTAGATTAAGAGAGAGAATTAGCACCGTTAAGTGCAATTTTCCATTGAAAAAGTATATTATAATTAAAAAAATAATTTAAGAAAAACACGAGAAAAATATATTAATTCTGTGACGGAAAATTCCACTTGATATTAGTTCAGAATCATGAGCTGCATCATTCCCCTCAGTATTCGGTACGGTGTCACTAACACCCTGTACTTTCAAGGACAGAACGTCTAATGACGTTCCGATTCCAAGGTGTCATACTACCTATTATGAACCATCAATGACCCATAGCCTCTGTCCGTGAAAGTTAAAGCTTGTGATCGTAGGTATGCCAATGGTAACTGGGTCCCAAACAACTACAAAGATCCGTCATCACCAGCATAATACTGGTACCGTCGCGATATAAGTAAGTAATTATAATGACTCATCCGTTCAATGACTATGGGAATTGGGTTATTCTTACGATCACATACGATAGTACATTGTATCGGCTGCAAATCACAGAATTATAACGCGCCGTGGTATGAGAATCCTCACACAATAGGCCAGTTTCCAACTAGTCGAATCAGTTACTGTTTACTAAACGTCAAAACACGAAATTACTACGGAATTTGTATGAAAAAGCACACTGTGACGTCACGGAAAAACGTGATAAAAGTGCGGACTTATTATTACGTTTTTCTTGATTAAAATTCATACCTAAATAAGTTTTTTCTTTAGTTATCAGAATTTCATAATTTTCTTTGTCCTATGAAACTACACAATTGAACGTTCGTTATCTAAGCTTGCTGTCGACTATTACGGTACTTTTGTCCTTTATAATTGTATCTTTTGTACATTTTTACATTTACAAACACCAACTTGCAGACACTTTTTACACCTATAAGTACCAAGTCCTAAGATGGATATCGTGAACTGTATTGTGATAGGTGATCAATCCATCTTCGAACCTTGGCCTGAAGAGGTAGGCAGGGAGGTAGGGGTGTATAGCTTGATCACCCACTGAGGGGGCGACACTATTGCCACAAATCCTAGAAACCACGTGATATTAATTATCCATGATCGAAACAAAATTTCAAACTCATAACGTCGAATTCAGTTATTTGGAGTCCGAGCCGGAATCAAGTATCATCATACTTCTCTGAATAGTATTACATATTTAAGGATTTACAGTTGAGTTCAGGGGGTTAAAATGGCCACACTGAAGCAATTTGATTGCTTCGATGTGGTCTTTTTAACCACCAGTCGATTATAGCGGTTGATATATTATATGGAAAAACAATATCAATTCTTCTTTGCGAGTCGATGGCGATCGAAGCTAAATTTTTGCTGACCAATAATTGGCCACGCTTACGGCATTGTCAGTGGCTTCGTACAGGTCTTCAATAGTGCAGGTGTTAGGGCACTTAGGACAGCACAAAAGGTGAGCCATAGTTTGTGGTGATACTCCACACTCGTAATCATCGCAACCATCAACCAGGTATCCCCACCTGCAGAGATTATCCTTGCAGCGGCCAACCTGTGTCCGGAGCCTATTTAAAGACTTCCATGTGGGCCACGCTAGATTAATATCAATTTAACGCATTGGCTTAAAGGTCGAGCAACCAGGCCTTTAAAAAAAATATTTCGGTAAATTTTACATCCATATTAGCTAAACGAAACATAAAACAAAAGAAAAGAAAGAGGTACTTCAAAACTAGAATACACCATAATGGCACACGCTTAATGCTGATGGGTCCAGTGCTTTATAAAGCTGCTGTCCCACCTGTCAGTTATTACAACCAGGATGCTGTTAGTGCTGGCACGCACTCTGCGGTGCGTCTCGACGCACAGTTTGCGGAGTATGGCATGATAGCCATATTTAAATAAAAAAAAAATCATCTTGTTTGAAAAAAAAAACAATCTTTGGTAGTTTAATGACAAGTCTGGGAACATAAGCAGCTGATCGAGTTCTATGTTTTTATGGTTTCCAGTCCAGTATACAAGTTACATATGTATCTAACGAAATAATAAGATAAATCTTACGAGACTAGGAAATCAGCGCACAGCTTTCACTGCAGGCTGGTAGGCACTACGGTAGAGCGCACAGCGCATGCGCGTGTATTGTATGAATAGGTATTGTGTGACCTTAGCACGCGAACTAAAGAATATCGGCGCAGGTTATGTAACGATTGTCATAATTATTAGCTCGTGAAGGTTTATTAAAGCAAACTTTACCGCGTAATGGTTAAGCATTCCGATTTTCGATTGTTAATAGTTCGAATTTTTTTAAATTTAGTTCTTATTTTCAAATTTCATGAACAGTATGGTATTTGCAACTGATTCGAAATGGAGTTATTGCGTTGCTTATCAGTTGCTACTACATTTAGGGCTTCTCTTTGCTTACCATCAGGGCTATTTGACATTTATGTGCATCGCGCACTTACTTTTATATGCGCAAATGTCAAATTACAATATTGCTTTCTTAGATGAAGGCCAAATCAACATACTTGGCCATTATAAAAAAAAAAACAAAAATTAAAGCTAATTTTTCCTTTATCGTAGTTATTAAGTACTTACTTAACACGAAACTTGATGAGTGGCTCAAACGTCAGAGCCAACATAGCGTGCCTCTGGTTTATGTAGTAGGAAGAGAACTTTCCAAGTAAAATGGTTTTTAGGAAAACCAGTGTTTACAACAATCTAGAAGTACTTAAATTACATTTTGTTCCATAAAGTAGTTAACATAGCAGCAGATAAAAATATATGTACGCATTTAGTTAGGTATATAAAACTATACCTTGAGGTATATTTTTAAGTTGTTATAAATCGCTGTCTTGTAATATGAAACATTTTACGTTGATTCGCTACTTTCGAATATAATATTAAGAAATATATCATCATAATAAATAAGGGTTAAGAAATAAAATTTTGGTCCATGCCTCAACTAGTGGTCGACAAATTGCACAAGAAAAAATTAAAATGTGCGACAAAAAATGCAATGTTACGAGTTACAAAGTAACAATGCTACTGCTCTCGTTACACTAGACAAAAAAATATAAAACTTTCAGACGATATTGAATAACGAATGGTATTCGACATTCGCTTGCGGAGTTTTGGGGCCTTATTTTTGAATCGCTCGCCTCGCGTTCTAAATGCTAGTTTCCAACTAGTCAAATCAGTTACTTTTTATTAAACGTCAAAATACGAAATTACTATGAAATTTGTATGAAAAAGCAACCTGTGACGTCATAGAAAAACGTGGCAAAATAGAGTTACATATTAGAGGTATTTCATTTTTCTTTATTAAAATTTATAAATAAGTTAGATAGAAAAAAGAAAATGTCTTTATTTAGTTATCAGAATTTCATAATTTATTGACCTAGGAGACTATCCAAAAAATAATATTTTCGCACGTGAGTTGAAGGCGTACGATTCGATTTATAAGCGCGCTATTTTTTTTTTACTACTTCATTATTTTATTCGGCTACATGTGGGAATTTTGCAATATCCTGTTGCAACTAAGCTTCAAGTTAACTAAGGTACCTGCATGCCAAATTTCAAGCGTCTAACTTAAGCGGTTTAGATTTTTCATACAAAAGGATTTTCCCGCCAATTCCCGTTCCCGAGGGAATTCCGGGAATTCCTTTCTTAGTGCACCTCTACGGTACCTAAGCTACGTCCCTTCCAAATTTCAAGTGCCTACGTTTAGCCGTTTAGGCTGTGCGTTGATATGTCAGTCAGTCAGTTTCTCCTTTTATATATTTAGATAGATTAGGGGACGCCACAGTAACAATACAAACACAGCAATCATAACCTAATTAAAGTAAGACGACGTCAAGAAAGCAACTTTGTAATTTACTAAACTTACTTCATAAACGGTCATTATTAATGTACATTGGAGTAAGAATAATTAGAAAATTGTTGGGAGATGAGTGGCTTTCCTATGACTAGTTCGTGGTATACCATTAAAACATATTTACGTATTACGTATTAAAGGGTAATTAAAACAGTAATTGTGTTGCGTAACATCTGTCAAGTTATTCAGTTGACCTGGATATAGCAGCAGATGTTTTGTATGATAATAATGAGAGTCAATCATAGGTGTTGCTGGCAACACAAGTGTAAACATTTATAAATAATAATATTTTTACAATATTCACCAACCCGCATTGGAGCAGCGTGGTGGAGTATGCTCCATGCCCCCTCCGGTTGATTGAGGGGAGGCCTGTGCCCAGCAGTGGGACGTATATAGGCTGTTTACGTTTATGTTTTACATGGCAATATTGTATCGAATAATGACAGGCTTAAAAGGCTACTAGGCCAGAGCCGTTAAACCTTTTCCAAAAAAAATAATAATTGAATGGCGGACGCCTCCCGCGAAAGTGTATTTTACCAATTATAAAACAAAATGAAATAGTGACTAGGAACAAATTGGTGTTTTGCACTTGGAAGTAGAACCCTCGACCTCTCACCATCTACTACAACTACAGTCTATACACACCAAGAGCCAAACAATAGGTATGTATCAGTTCAGTTCTATGCTCAAACATATATCTCCTTGAATTCGAAAACAAATTCGACAATCATTGGTTTACAATTTTTCAGCCTGTAGTCTACCTTTCTCTTTGCTTTTCGGGGATTGAAAGATATAAAATATAATTAGGATTAGGATTATGATCCTTCATCAATGTATTTAGGACTTTTCGAAAATATACGAAAGATCACGCAACGATCTTCTTTGACACACCTCTTTCGTAACATTCAACTTAACCTAAAGTTGTTATGTGCTCTTGACCTGTCTTGCCCTAGATTTTATATAGAAACCAGAGGAACCAAAGCTCTTTACTGAATGGTTGCCAGTTCTGTCCTCCAAATGACACCTGCCTTGTTGCACTTTGAATTTTATACCTATCCTATTTACCCGGCGGCGAAGCAAAAAGGAGGGTTATGTGTTTGACCGCTATGTATGTATGTGGGTCCAATCTATCCTAAGAGTTTGTTTATGTTTAACACGTCAAACCACCACGGCTATCTCTTAAACGTCACTTTCGATCACGAAGAATGTCAAAAGATTTTTTCCTGTTTCATACTTTTCAGAGATTTTTCCCTGATCGGGTTTTAGATTCTAAACTTTTATTTTTTTTATGTACGTTATGTACCTATCAATTAATCTCTGGTGTGGGTTGTGAGACCAAATATCGATCTTGTCTACCCTGGTGTCAGATTCCAAAGGCTCCTGACAAGACTCATGTAATGACTACATACTTAGGTACCTAAGTAAAGTAGCCGAGACGGACTGCTTAACGTGCCCTTTGAAGCACAGATCATCTTCCTTTCTGACAATCGGATGATCAGTCTGTGATATCCTACCCCATCTTGGAAAGTGATTTTTGTGGTAAGTCTTCACCGTGATTCGAACGTAGGACCTTGGGATCGTGAGCCCAACGCTCGTAAAAAAAAAGAAACATCGTAAAAAGTAGCCTATTAGGAAATAGTGAAGTGGGTCGTAGTTCCGAGGATAGTGTGACGAAATTGTACCTAGACCCGGATTGCGAACGGTGAACACTAAACCAGTTTGTCGCAAACGCCATTCTGTCATAGCCTTTAATGGGAAATTAAGTATTGATCTAGGCCAGAGTCGCGTACTGGAAATGGCTTATTTATTTATGTACCTAATCCAAAATAGCCATGTTCTGAGAACGCGTGACTTACAAATTACATCGTAGGGTCAGGGGATAGGATCTCGGCTCGGGCACTAAACCACTGAATTCGACTTCATAAGTTTGAATTCATGTTTTACGATCCCGACGACCCGATTACTCTAGCCATAGAGGCGGCCAAACACTCGCGAAAAAGCCCGCAACACCAAACACTTCAGAACTTACAGTCCAGAGACTTTTTGTAATTATTTCTTTTTATTTTGGTGCAATAAAGTGTATTTGTATTGTATTGTATTGTAACCCCGATACCGTCATTACCCTCTGTCGCGAAATCATATTTTGGTGCATACGATTTGCATTATTAGGCCCACTGATAGGCATATCTTACAAAATACGCGCGGTTCGGTCAAGGACCCGAATTCTTTCAATATACGCTTTCAACATATCTTAATAATGTTGTTCTAAGGTCAAAATCAAATTTCTTCATTTCAACTGGTGTGGTATTTTACTGAAATGATTTAAAGGTTGTATTAGGTAACTCTAGTAGATATACAAGTCGAGTATATTTTATGATGCATATTCATTTAATTACCTGTAAATTTGCTTATAGGTTAGTCAATAACCTAAAAAATGCCCGGAATTATGTTTATAAAGCAAAGATAACTTATACCATTTCATATAGTAAGTTTTTTCATCTGTCAATGTGGTGATAGTGGTTGGCACTGCAAGTTCAATCGAACCTAACTAAATAAATATAAATAACCTATTTACGTCTTACTACTGAGTATACACAGGCTGGCCCTCTAACCCAGAGAGGATGTTTGGGAATAGGCAAATACAGCACCCTGCTCCATTCTGGATTGGTAAAAGAGTTGGTTGAACGATCAAAGTAGTATCTATACTAATGTTATATAGAGAAAAGATTTGTATTTTCGTTTGGATTGAATAAACTCAAAAACTACTGGACTGTTATCAACCATTAGAATGCTACATTATCCCTAAGTGACATTGGCTATATTTATTACTAGAAAAAAAGGGTATCCGCTAAAATTTACTCATAAAATAAATAATCGTTTACCTGTGCCATGCCGGTAACGAGCCGCTATATGTCATACTCATCATAAACTCACGTCTATTTCCCATCGGGGTAAGCAGAGACTATGGAATTCCATTTGCTTCGATCCTGATACACTTCTTTTGCTTTCTCCACATTCATCAATCGTTTCATACGTGCACGCCAGTTCAGAGTAGATCGTACTGACACTTTTCTAAGGATATCTCCAATTTGGTCAATTTACGTCCTTCTAGGTCTTCCTCTTTCAACCCTACAACCAACCTTCGCTTTATATACTGCTTTCGTAATCCAATTATCCTTTATCCGCTTACGTGTCCAAACCAACATAACATTTCCATCTCAATCTTAGTCACTATATCGTCTTTTACACATCTATCTCTTATCACACTGTTTCTCACTTATCACTCAATATTATATTCATACATACATACATACTTAAACTCACGCCTATTTCCCACCGGGGTAAGCAGAGACTATAGAATTCCATTTGCTTCGATCCTGACACTTCTCTTGCTTCCTCCACATTCATCAATCGCTTCATACACGCACGCCGGTTCAGAGTAGATCATATTGAACCTTTTCTAAGGACATCTCCAATTTGGTCATCGTAAGTCCTTCTCGGTCTTCGGTATTATATTAATATATTTGCATTAATTAATTCCGAATGCCAACCACTTTCATTTGTATCAACTGTTTGAAACAGCTATATTAAAGTTATGAAGGTCACGTTGGTTAATTTTCCATACGACCAGTAATTATGGGTGCAATATAATATTGAACACAAAATTCGAAAAGATTATAATTTTTTATTTAATTATTTCATTATTATATATCTTTTTATTATCTTTTTTGCTTTCCTTGTTTTTATTTTCATTTTAGCTTTTAATAAGAATGAATAACGACGATTAATAAGACGAATTTATTAATAACTAGCTGACCCGACAGACTTCGTCCTGTCAAAAAGATTTGTAATGTGGCAGTTTTTGTGCCTACGTATTTTAAAAAATTCTCCTGAACAGAACCGTCACCCTGGTGATAGGGCGTTGTGAATAAAAAATAATTAAATAAAACATATATAAGGATTTAAAAGTAAGTAATCGCTTTATTGTTAATCACGTGAATCATAATTATTATTATTATCATTGTAGTGCTTTTTGGTATACGATGTTTTTTGTTTGATTACCTGGCGCATAGATAAACAAATCTGATGGTTTTCCAACACGGGAACAGGCAACATACAATTGACCATGTGAGAAACATGGGTTTTCTAGATTAATACCACAAACACTTAATGATTGCCCCTGGGACTTGTTTATAGTCATAGCAAAAGCAAGCCGCACTGGAAACTGTAGTCGTTTAAACTCAAATGGCACATCAGTCGGAATCATTGGGATGCGCGGTATGAGAACATCTTCTCCTTTATACGTACTTTCCTTTGAGTATAGTTGCTTAATATTAACGCTGCAATGACTCATCGGTATATCGCTTATTCTAGGCCTATATAATAAGTTTTCAATTTGCAACGTCATAGATAGGTCGCATCCACCGATGAGGTGGGGTACAGTCATAAGCAATATTATGTACCCACTTTAGAACCCTGTCGCACTATCATACTTGACATTTAATGAGACTTACGGTTTAATTTGTCATTTTCAAGCAATTGCAAACGTTGACAGGCTTCTCTGTAGGATCCACACAATTTACCATCAAGGGTTCGTAACTGTTGGAATGATGTTGGGCCACGTACATTGACTAATAGCAGTCGTAAATAAAAACATTCATCATTGCTTGGATGTACTGAATAAATCCGGCCAATCGCATCGGTGGAATATACATCTTTATATCCTGGAACTGGTTTTCCTTGTTTCCGTCGTATAAATCTCCTTGAGGATTGATTCCAGGTATAATATTTTAGCATTTCAGAATATAGCTATGTTTGTGCGAAATCATCGTTTTGGCATGTCTCAAAAAAACTGGTTAATGTAGTAGATCGTGGCTGAGCAGCTCTTTGTACTGCGTTCTGTGCTGTAAAATACACTCTTTGTCCATTTTCTAAATGCACAGCTAAGTGAACAACAGAAGGGTGTCTCTCATGAATAGGAAAAGAAAATATTCGCCAAACTGCTTCATTACTACTGACATAACGGCCCATTTGGTATTGGGTAACTTCATCATTGGAATTCTCTGCACCAATTCCAATCACAGCCATATCACTCCCTTTGGTTACATATTTGCAAATGTATTTAATAGATTTCACTGAATGGCAAGATTCAACGTTGATGTGTGCTTTGAATGTCTTTGATAAAATGGGTGAATATGGAACAATCCAACGATTATCTATTTCAATATCTTACTCAACAGTGAGTGCTTGTAATTTAATATGAACTTTATACCATAGCAATAAAGCTCAAATTGACTACGTTCATTTGTATGGGAAAAAGAAAAGGGCTATTTTTAGGGTTTTTCCAGCAATAATTCTAATTTTTCTCGCTGTAAAAACCATCCTTGAACTTCAACGAACATTTTAAAAAAAGATTTGACCAAATTGGTCCAGGCGTTGTTGAGTTATGCGCTTACCAACACATTTTGCGATTCATTTTTATATTATAGATATCGTAGAAGGAAAGATAGGAAGGGAAAGACTAAGAAGAGCTTACACGGAACAAATAAAACAGAAGGCGAATGAGGAAGTCAAGGAACTGGCTTTTGGTAGACAAGAGTGGATATATAATGATACACCGACAAGAGCGTGGCTCTTAAATCAATGTAAAATGTGGTGTTGATAATTTTGGAAAAGTAATAATGTATTCTATGTTGTTAAAGTTTCTTGTTGTATTTGCGCAATTTTACACGCATGTTACGATGTTTAGTGATGTTAAGACGGTTTTGTTACAAAAGTTTCTAATACCGATAACATTAATTAATAGATTTTTTATTCATACGTAAGTATTTTGATCATGTACCTACATATTGTAGTTATAGCACAGTTAAGTTTTTATTTACTAACTTTGAAGTTGAGTCTATAAAAAACCTTAGTTTATTTACACAAACTTACCATCAAGAGCTTTTAGTCACCTTATCAACTCTATTTTCAGAAAGGTAAGGAATGAAATATCTGGCTAGTAATTTCATAACAAGTTATTAAAAAAGATCGATATCACTAAGCTCCATTTCCCAACGAACCATAGCCCTCTACCAAGCTTATTTACACCTCAATTCCGCTCGAATGCGCATACGCACAAATAAGCACTTGCGCCCTATTACCTGGACAAACGAAACGCCTCCACAATCACAGTTACAAAATCACTGTTATCACAACACTTGTCACCGATCACTCGAATTTAGTGTGTTGGGGTACAATGATCGAACGCGCGCCCGCGCCGGTATTCCTTAGACTACTGCGCCGGAGTCGGTGGCGCAGACGCGTTGTGCAACAGAACGGTCAATGTTAATGGGTTTGTGGTGATGCTCATTTGTCAAATGGACAATGGTGAGCGTATGTTGCTGGGGTTCGGTTGTGGTGACCACGATTTCGACATGGATGGCAAAGATTTTGAAAGAGATGGAAAAACGGATGTCGGGGGTTTTAAATATGTGCTAAGATATCATGGTATAATTTTCACAATTTTTATCGTGGTTGATTTGCCGGTATATAACATTAAATCCCATGGACCACTATGGAATCTTATGGAGATTTTTCTGAAAAGAAATAATTGCGGGTTGGAAGGGGTCACACAGGCAGTCGCTTGTGTAAAAAACCGAACCTGTCTTTCTTCAGGTTAGGTAAGCGGGATAATTCGAGGGAGATGATGATGATGGAAGATAGGCAAGCATATGAGCACTATCTCACCTGATAGTAAGACATACCTACTGCCTAGATTGTACTTATCGGGAAACAGATTCGCGGCAGAATAATCCATACCTTAGCCGTTCGCATAATAAGAAATGCGGAAGCGAAACGCTTTGTACGAGCTGGTGGGATATTAACGACGTAAATGTTGGGGTAGGAGCTGTACCTAAATAAAATTTATTTCAATTAATAAACATGAAACCCCATCAACATTGGTGTCAGGGTTACGAACCGCCAAAGGACATGGCTCATGGGTTGATGAAGAAGAATAAACATGAAATATAAAATCAAAAACCATCCAAATTAATATGTCCGGATCACGGATGGTTCCTTGTTCGGGCTGTCTCGTCCTTTGTACAGGGTGTTAGTGACATCGAGGAGGCTAATTCAGATCATGATTCTGAGTCAATAACAAGTGGAATTTCCTCTCGGAAAATTCATGATTTTTTTTGTGCTTTATATTATTTTCATTTCCATACCATGGCGACGGAAAATTCCGCTTGATATCAACTTAGAATCATGGTCTGAATAACCCATTAAAGTTGTCGTTACGATGTCCCTAACACCCAGTATACATAAGGCATGACACTTTTGGGTTGGTACTATATTAGCCAGAATTCAAGGGGATAGTTTTTGGTTCTGTAATTTCATGTTTATTTAGTGATATAGGTAATTTATCAACAAGACAACAAGAATGGTTGCCGAAAAAGTGTTTACTTACGGAACCCTGAAAATATCTTCATAGAGTTGATATAACATGAAAGAGTGTATAATTTGGGAGAATTCAGCAGCAAAAAATAATTATGTACAACTAGGGAAATTACGTTATAAAGTAACAAAAGCGTGATTCCAGTATTGGTGTGTAATTTTCTAATAGATCCATACAATGTAACGATAATCAGTATACTACTATGATTACTTTCCGATTAATTGGAGAAGGGTTGCCATACGAGAGAAACTTGAGGAGTTAGGTGGCGCAGCGGTTAACGCGCTCGGTCTGCGATTGTTGAAGTTAAGCAACTTTCGCAAAGGCCGGTCATAGGATGGGTGACCACAAAAAAAAAAGTTTTCATCTCGAGATCCTCCGTGCTTCGGAAGGCACGTTGAGCCGTTGGTCCCGGCTGCATTAGCAGTCGTTAATAACCATCAATCCGCACTGGGCCCGCGTGATGGTTTAACCTCTCATCTGCCGAGATACCAGACACAATAGATTTTACATTGTGTCTGGTCGAGATCCGCGTTCCGGCAGATGAGAGGTTAAGGCCCGATCTCCCTATCCATCCATAGGGAAGGCCCGTGCCCCAGCAGTGGGGACGTTAATGGGCTGATGATGATGATGATGAGAGAAACTAGTTTCACGTCTCAATCAGTGAGACAATGAGGGACTTTACAGGCTACGTTCCCCTAAAACAATATAGATGGCGCTGTACAGATTTCCCTTCGTTTAACCTTCTAATTTCATGGATAACATACATATTATGCATATTTTAACTTTGTTTTTGGGTATAAATGATGATCCTTTTTATTACACCCAAGCACAACAACACACAACATCTTCCACCCATTATTATTATGATCAAAATAAAAAGAATAAATATAATAGTAGCAACATAATTCTATACATAATTAGATCTAAATATCAACAACTTTATAATGCTTCTTGCCATTACATTGTATTTTTGAATAATGATGTACCCGAGTAATGAGAAAATAGGTAATGAACACGTTAAATCTCGACAGCGCCATCTATATTATTTTGGGGAACGTAGCCTAGAAAGTTTGTTCCATGTAAGCTCTTCTTGGTCTTCCCCTTCCACTCTTTCCTTCTAGCTTTCCTTCTATGATGTTTTTAATAAATTCGTCGTGTCTTATTAGGTGTCCAATCATCTTGCCTCTTCTGTCCAAAAACTGACTCTTGTGTTTTGTGTATTGTGCATGTGTGTTAAGAAAAGGTTAACGTCGTGTCTTATAGGGAAGTCGAGGAATTGGCCTTTGATAAACTGGAATGGAAAATGCTACACCGACAAGAGCGTGGCTCTTAAATTGATGATGTGAGCCTAGAAAGTGCCTCATTTATTCCGTGTGGTAATTAAACGTTTAAAAAGAAGAAGGTTCTAAAAAGATTACATTATGACGGAAAAATAATTGAAAACAAAAAGGATTTTACTAAAACACAATTATTATAGTTTTTTAAACTCCTATTATATCACAATAATAATAGGTAACAATAATTAAAAGGTAGCGGTAGGTAGGTAGTACAATTCAGAGGCCTAGTACGGCTTTGAAATAGACTACTCTGGGCGCCATCCCACTCGCGTCAGACAGACTACTGCAGTGTGGAAGGGAAGAGGGAAAACACTGCCCTATTTTTCTCTAGAAAGTAGCATGGAGACAAGAGCGTGGCTCTTAAATTAGTACAGGTAACAATGTTAGGTTTTGTTCACGATATTCTCCAAACGTCTTAAAATATAAATTATTATAGCAGCCCTATTGTACTGTAGGATCTTGCTACACATAATTTATAGACTATGTTAAACATTATTGTGATTTGTTCCCTCGTAATTTCAAGGTGTATTGTACCGGTGGAAATGATGATTGGAATCGAAATTATGTACTTACCTACCTAATCAATCTAACTAACGATGGAATACCTCAGTGTTTTGATGGACGCCACCGACAGACGTCGAAAACTTTCTTTAAAATCGGCATGTTTAATTGTTTTTTTTTTTTTTTTGCGGCGAACTAAAGTATAACCTGGTGTCAGGGTTATTATTGAGCCGCCAAAGGCCCCTGACATAGCTCATGTAACGACTTCTTACTTACATCAGTAAGTAGTAACCGGGATCAACGGCTTAACGTGCCTTCCGAAGCACGGATCATCTTACTTTTTGGACAATCAGGTGATCAGCTTGTAATTTCCTAACCAAACTAGGGATCACAAAGGGATTCGAACCCGGGACCTCCGGATCGTGAGCCCAACGCTCAACCACTTATTATTCTTCATCCTATGTTACTAGTGATGTTACTGATCCAGTCTCCATGGATCAGCTAACATTAGGTTCTATACTAACAGGATACCGTTTGTTTTGCTTTAGGTACGTTTCACAAAGTATTTTGAATGCAGACCATGCAAGGAACATAATTAGTAGATTATCTTTCAAAACCCCGTTATTTTACATTACAACATTAACCGCAACCTTATAATAAGTTGGGAAACTCATCGTATCAGATCGTATATGAACGTTGCATTTGGATGAACGATCAGAGAAAATTAAAAGGCTACTTTGATACCGATAGGATAGGGTCGTTTTATTAAATTACCGTTATTTAAGGCTGGCAACCCAGTTTACCTCAAGAGGCCTTCAAAAACGTGTAATGCTTGGCTTCCTTTCATTTCGTATATTACACTTCCTTGTGCAATATTTGTTTTCCTTGTGGACATTGTAGCCACATTATTTTTGTTTGTTTTGGACGAAAGTACCTAGTATATGGATTAACGTAACTCTGGTCTGTACATTACGCCAACGTTTTGCCAGACTCACTGACCCCTAAGATACAGGTTTTTACCTAGTTTAGGGGACAGCGAATCACTTCCTTGTATTTTAAGTACAACCATTGTAATCTTCATTGTAAAAGTTATTTTTGGAAATAAATTTATTTATTATTTATTATAGCATTTTCAGTAGGCGAAAGAGGCTTTCGTCTGTTTCCAATTGTATTTTACGGTTTTATTTTCTTAACGATCTTGTGTCCATATTATGAGGCTACTTATGAGTAAGTAACAATTTCTCTACAGGTATTTTGGTTTGGTTTCCTTTTTGTTTTTATACCTCATAATTTCCTAACACAATCTCAACCTACTTTAAAAGTTTAACTCGTAAGTCACAGAAAAAAATATTCGCCAACACGTTAAGCCACACGTTATTGATTAAGAAATATCATGGGCAAACAATAACTTTCGCGTTTACGTTAACGCTCGCCCTTGAAACGCGTCCGTTCTCTCAAAAATCACATCCATGAATATCTTATGAACAGTTTTGTAAGTTACATCGTGTTACATGTAAAAGAGTAAATATAAATGATGGGCACTTAGGGTTTGGAATTTCCATTATTTAGTATAAAATAGGTCTCACCGTCTCACATCCATAATGGATGCCGTATCCATGACCTATTTTTATACAGGGTATTTAGTGACATCGTAACGAATACTAAGGGGGATAATTCAGATCATGATTCTGAATTAATATAGAGTGGAAATTTTCCGTCGCTAAATTCATGTTTTTTTGTGTTTTTGAAATTATTTTCAATTCTATACTTTACGATGGAAAATTCCACTTGATATTAAATCAGAATAATGAGCTGAATCAGTCCCCTTAGTATTCGTTACGATGTCACTTACACCCCGTACATACTAGTGGCCATACAAGTACATATGGGTGTTAGTGAAAGTGTAACAAATACTGAAGGGGGTGCTTGAGACCATAATTCTGAGTTGATATCAAGTGAGGTGAGGGGAAATTCATGAACATTTTAGTGCTTTTTTTAATATTTTCAGTTCCATATTTTTGCGAAAATGGTGTCAAATGAAAAAGTGCTGGAAAGAGTTGAAGAAAGGAGAACCATAATGAAGACTATAGAGAACCGGAGAGGAAATATGATTGGCCACCTGATACGACACGATTCATTAATGACAAACATCATAGAAGGAAAAATTGAAGGGAACAAAGGAAGGGGTAGACCTAGGAAAAAAATAAAAAAAAGTCTTTTTTTATTTCAAATTGATGTGTTATGGTCGTGTCTTATAAGGAAGTGAACGAATTGACCTTTGATTGACAAGAATGGAGAACGCTACACCGACAAGAGCATGGCTCTTAAATTAGTGATGTGATGGTCAAGACATCTTCGTAGCTATCTCACTGTCCTCTGTATACTCAGGTGACATCACTCTTTCACGAGTGATATTCGCAACTCCTCGGCTACGTGCGTAGGTATACGCATGTGCCTTTCCATTTTTGGCGTTGGCCGTCAAGCAGGGTTGCAACATAGTTGCGCCCGCGCTCCTATGTGTGCCTATTAGGGAGACCCTAACCTCTTTACCTTATAGTTTATGTGTAGTTTCCGTTCTTCGCTTTCCCATGTGGTACAGAAATCAGAATCATTTATTCAACGTAATTATCATGGACAAACTTGTTGAAGGTCAATATAACATTTTTGAATTTATGTCGTTTCGCAAGGTGTTATGGCTGAGGAGAAGAAATGACAAGAAACTGCAACAGCAACACATCTTTTAAATCAATGAGAGTTACCGACCTCATCAGCCCTGGTGTCAGATTTATTATTGAGCCGCCCCTGACACGGCTCATGTAACGACTACTTACTTACATCAGTAGTAACCGGGATCTCAAATTGCCTTCCGAAACACGGATCATCTTACTTTCGGACAATCAGGTGATCAGCTTTTAACGTCCTAACCAAACTGGGGTCACAAAGTGATTTTTGTGATTTGTCCCCACCGAGTTCGAACCCTGGGCTTCCGGGTCTTGAACCCAACGCTCAATTCTTGGACTATAGAGGCCGTGTAGGAAGTTTTGATATTAATTTGTTTACACCTAATAAAAATAATATTCAAAGAAAGGTTCAACCATGTGGTAACTTCACAGACTGTCGTAAGAGAGCTAAAACCGGTTTATTGAAGACATTTGAACGTTGCCCTTTGCTTATTAGGTAATTACATAGGGTCGTACATAGGTGCATACATAATTTCACGCTCGTAATGTCCAATGGGGTGGGCAGAGCCACAAGTAAGCCGATGACTACTTGCTGACACTTTTTTAAAAAATCCTCCCAGACGGATGCGGTGAACCTTGTGGATGATAAGTAGATGCATCACGCCTGTATCCCCGTAGGAGTAGGTAGGTGTATACTATTATTATTAATTAATTTTGGACACGCAGTACTAGCTGCAGTCGTAACTCTCGAATTGTATTGATGCTTATAGCACAGGAATTAATTTTCCTATTTTAAGCATCAGCACGTTAATTTCCCTGTAATCTAGCTGTACAACTTAGTTTTAAGTTTATTATGCCGTTTTTGTGTGTACAATAATAAATAAAAACAAATTATACCCACTCCTAGCTAGGAGTATGTTTAGTAAACCTTAAGTCCCATGTAATAGGGGGAAACCTATTGCCATTAACCGGGCACAAATCCTGGAAATCACGTGATATCAAATATCTACGATATGATAAGTGGCACGATTCTTTTATTATATAGACGTAGACCAGTGTTTCCCAAACTTGCCTGCCTTTAGAACGATACACCAACCAACGACCGACCCTACAGCGGATATAAAGCTTTGTTACTTATTTGAAAAGTCCTTTATTCATATTGGTAACGGTTCAATTTCCTAGAGGTGTGCCCGCAGTTTGTGTACTCATATTGCAGGGGTCGTAGTCCACACAACTTTGGGAAACACTGACGTAGACTATATCGCTGTGTGGGACCACTGAACTTGCACAATACAAAGCAATGCCATGGGAACCACTATTTCAGGAGTATTTTGCTTATAAAAACTGTTCTTGGGCAAACACATAAAATGCAATTGAAAATTATTGGAGTAATACTCGTATGTAGCAACCTCTGTTAGTTGCCACCGTGGTGTAATTTTACCCGACAGCTCGATAACAAAAGCACAGTTATGATTTCGACCTCTGTGGTCCAGTGGTTCAGCGTCAGACTCACGATCCGGAGGTCCCGGGTTCGATTCCTGGTGGAAACATATCACAAAAAAACTTAGTGGTCCCTAGTTTTGTTAGGACATTGCTGGTTGATCACCAGATTGTCCGAAAGTAAGATTATCAGTGCTTCGGAAGGCACGTTAAGCTGTCGGTCCCGGTTACTACTTATTGATTTAAGTAAGTAGTCGTTACATGAGCCATGTCAGGGGCCTTTGGCGGCTCAATAGTAACCCTGACACCAAAGTTGATGAGGTTGGTACTCCACCAACACTCCACCGAAAGTTTAGACGGCGCGGAACCAATTTCAAGAAAGTGATTCCAAAATTTTTGCCCGCGAGTGTAGTTCATAATAGTTCTTACAACGTATTGTGTAAATTAACTAAACAAAACAACGTACCTTGTCTCTCTGTATGTATTCTGCAATTACCAGCGACAATAATGTACCACCCCGTTTTATAACTTTTTTGTTTGTCAACTATTATTAGCATTCAAAAGCTACTGTTGAGTAACAAGTTATGTATGTTGCAGTTATTTTTAAGAAGTGTTTATTGGTAGGTTGTGACCCTTGGCATGGAATACACACACTTCTTCTATCGTGTGGGTTGTGAGGTGGATTACCAACCCCATCAACCTTGGTGTCAGGTTTATTGTTGAGCCACCATAGGCCCGTGACATGACTCATGTATAACGACTACGTACTTACAGCAGTAAGCATACACACACGGCTTATACTCGTATATGTCGGACTGCAAGGCACAGGCCTCCCCTGAACCAACCGGAGGGGGGGTGGAGCATACTTCACCACGCTGCTCCACTGCGGGTTAGTGGCATATAATAAACAATATGAACATAACATAACAAATACTTTATTGCACAGACAAGAAATACAAAATAAAACCTCCTTTCTGCTCCGCACCACCCAAATCCCCTAGTAGTTGCGGCTTCCGAATACATCCCGCTTATGGAGGGTACTGAAAAGTATCGGCGTCCGAAGGACGTAATATACGATCCCGACGACCCGATTGCTTAGCCATAGAGGCAGCCAATCAGCTCGCGACACCAAACACTTCAGGACCCCGATACTGACCCCGCCGGCGTGGTCGACGATTTCCCTCAATCAGCGCTTATCGCTACCGACCCAATAGGGTCGATTAATTCTTTCAAATATTTTTCCTCTCAGACAACGCCCTAAGCTGAGGTTCGCGCCCAACTGGGCACCCTCAGGCCTGATTGTCTTAAACGTTGTACCGGGTGAGAGCCTTCAGCGCTCCCCATTTGTCCGGCCAAGTAGTTAATGCCATCTGCGGCAAATCTACAATAAGTCAGGTCAAAAAAAATGAGTCCATAAAATAACAATTTCTCATTTGAAATAGCTTCATCTGAGTAATGTGGCAGAATATTGCAAGAAAAACAGTTATTAAAGAGTACGTTCTATTATCATCACGTTTAATAGCGACTATAATAGTTATCCTCAATTATTTTATTCATTAGCAGCCGTATGCTCTTGAGTAATGCAGTCATCAGGCTAAGGTTAATGATGATATAAGATTTTGTCGCTTTTCAGTTAATTCAATCAAGTAAATTAAATCACGGGAGAGGGCGCTACTGTCCTACGTAAACAATAAGCTAGTGTTATTTTTGCAAATTAAAATAATTAGAGTGAATATTTAACTACAGTGAAGTGAAATTATTATTCCTTGTGCCATAAATAACGTGCGCAATAAATAAACTTACCTAAATAATAGTGCTTATAGCAAAAATACCCGTAAAAATAAACAGTGCTAAATTAGTGAAAATAAGTGACAATTACGTAAATGACGTGTACCTTATTACTTTAGTTATATAATACGAACGAAAACTATTGAATCGTAACGATTGTTAATAATTATATCGGTGCAATAAATAAACATAACCTTAAAAAATCTACATTCTCTCATCATCACTGTTCACTACATACTAGGGGCGCCATCTATATACAAACAGGAAACAAATAGGGTAGACAACTAGGAGTCCAAGGATAACGTATTGATGCGTTCGATATGTTTCTGTAAATCGACGCTAGAGGTCGCACTACAATATTCTACCAATGCCATCTACCTGAAAATATGGGAACTAACTAGGATAACCGTCTAATCGCATTACGCCGCAAACGCTTTAAAAAGTGCTACTTCTAATTACGACTAGAGGGCGTTATTAACAAAAAGATGAATTGCATTGCTTGCAAAAAGCCGGCAAACGTATCAGGGCGTATTACCTGTTGCTGCTGCAAAGGAAATTATCACTACCAATGTCTTAACATCTCACATTCTCAGTACATTGCAAATGCACAAAAATATGATATTTCCTGGACTTGCCCCGAATGTTTAAATATCTCAAAAAGAGCTCCAAGAAATGATAGCACTCCAGCAAGAAACATTCACTCTACGCCAAATACCAGCTACAACGACTCTGAAAATAGCATCATGGGCGATACTCTGATAAATAATTCACACATTATACCAACAACTAATACACTTATTACAGCACCATTAAATTCTAAGGAATTGAACAGCCTTCTAGATACTAAACTAAAAGCCATGCAACAGTCCATAGTGTCAGCATTATCTACCCAAATCGAAATATTGTTCTCAAACGCAATGAAGGACTTCAAACAAGATTTCATGCAAGAATTTAACAGCTTAAAACTTGAACAAGTAAAAATCGGAACAAACATTGAAGCATTGGAAACAAAAATAAAAAAGTTAGAAGAAGAAAAACAACTTATGGAGAAAAACCTACACGAACTATCAATTAAGATTACCCAACAAGACTCAAAACCCTACGCTCTAGCCACACATAATTTGACGCACCATTCATGTGAACATGATAAAACAATTGTTTTATACGGACTTAACGAAGACTACGGAGAAGATGATTATAGCCTCAGTTGCCAAATCATCGATATCTTCTACGACTTATATAATGTAGATCTAACGGAATACATAGAGGACCTGTGTCGCCTAGGAAGAAAAGGATACCGTCGACCTGTAAAGATAGAACTAATCAGCAAGAGAATGACCAAACACATACTACAAAATTCAATCTATTTGAAAAATACTGGACTCTACGTTTCTGAATACTATGATGAACAAGGTCGCAAAGAGAGGCAAAAATTACAAGAACTTCTACAAAATGCAAAGAAAAACGGAAAACATGCGATCATTCGTAAAAATAAACTATATGTAAATGGAATTGAGCAAAATATAGAAGCTACCACTACAAATGTCAATGATTCCTCAAACAAAGAATCGAGTACGAGCCACTTCTCAAATAACATACATACATTTCGAAGATAAAATCATACCTTCTGCTGTTAACATACCTTCTGATATTAACATATCTTCTGATTATACAATAACTTCTGATTTTAACATAATTTATCAGAATGCCCGAAGTATACTACCGAAAACTCACCTGTTAGAATCTCTCCTAGAAGAAAAACCGGAAACCAACGCAATATGCATCGCTGAAACCTGGATTAACCCTGAAAAGTTAAAATATTTACAAGTAAATGGATACTACACTGCTGCATCTTACTGCAGGAAGAACAAACCAGGAGGTGGTGCATGTATACTACTAAGAAACTTAACTCCATGTAAAGAACGTGAAGACATAAATAGTCTATCTGTAGAATCTGTTTACGAAATATGCGCTATAGAATTATATACAATAAATGTATTATTAATAGTCCTGTACTGGCCAAATAGTAGCAAAGAGATTGAAACCTTCTTTTCCCAACATGAAAAGTTACTAAAAATATTAGAAATTAAAGATAAGTCAAAATCTATAATATTAGTCGGAGATTTAAACGTAGATCAACAACAAAACAGTAAACAGGAAAAAGAAAAACGACGACTTTGCAATCTGATGTTAACATTAAACTTTAAACAAAGCATAAATAAACCAACAAGGATCACTAAATCTACATCAACTTGTATAGATCTTGTATTCACTAACTTGAAAAAAATTACTGTAGAGACGTCTGTTCAAGAATTCGGTTTCTCAGACCACAAAGGAATTTCGATACGTGTACAAAAAATAATAAAAACATCAAACTTAAATTACTTAACAATAGAACAAAGATTATTTACCGAAAAAAATATGAACAAATTTAAAAGCTCGTTAAACTCTATACAATGGCAAGATATTATAAAAACTGAGAAAAATATAAATGAAAATTATAATAATTTCTTAAAAACTATAACATCCATTCTAGACAAAAATATACCTAAAAGAGTAATAAAAATACATCATAAACAAAAACATACGTGGCTAACAACAGGAATTAAAACATCCTGTAAAAATAAAAGGTTATATAAATTACTATTATCAAAAACTGACAACAATATCTTACATACACACTATAAATTATATGAAAAAATACTTAAAAAAACAGTAAACAGAGCTAAAAAAATAAGTAACATAAATAAATTTAAAAAATCATACAATAAAATGAAAACAATGTGGCAAATAATAAATCATGAAACAAATAATAATAAAAATAATCTGAATAAACAAAATATAATATTAAAAAACAATAACACATGCGAAACAAACCCTAAAGTTATAGCAAATTCATTTAACAAATTCTTCGCCCAAATAGGAAATACAAATATATCTTCACGTCAAAACTATAATTCTAAAACAACAAAAGTACATAACTATATAGAAAATACTTTATACTTACGACCTGTAGAACCCGCCGAAGTACAATTCATAATAAAAAAACTGAAAAACAAAACAAGCTACGGTATTGACGAAATCCCCCCAACGTTAATTAAAAAATGTATTGATATTTTAACAGTTCCGTACACTTTACTTATAAACCAGTCTTTTTCAGAGGGTATCTTTCCAGATGCCTTGAAAATATCTATTGTAAGACCAATTCATAAAAAAGGAAATAAAACAGATCCAAACAATTATCGACCTATCGCGTTATTACCTACCTCGTCAAAGATATTTGAATCAATATTATGCAAGAGACTTTACTCATTTTACGAGAAATACAATATTTTCGACAAAAGTCAAAATGGTTTTCGAAAGCACCACTCTACTATTCTAGCAGTTTATAAATACACCCAAAAAATATTAGACACACTAAATAATAAAAAATACGCCGTTGGCCTCTTACTTGACATGAGCAAAGCATACGATCGTGTACAGTATGATATACTTCTGGACAAACTGTACGACACGGGTGTAAGAGGAATAGCACACCAGTGGCTCACCTCATACCTCTCAAAACGTGTGCAATATGTAGACGTAGAGAATACTGATTTTAATACCGGAAAAATACAACATGTAAGATCAGACAAAATCAATATCAAAAACTCTATCCCTCAAGGTACGGTCCTTGGTTGCATACTATTTTTAATATACATCAACGACTTACCCAAAATTCTCAACGATTACTGTACACTCTTCGCTGATGACGTATCTATTCTATTTTCATGCAATAACATTTCAGAAATCAAAATTAAACTAAACTCCACATTCGATATAATTCAAAACTGGCTCAATGCACATAATCTCCAATTAAATTATAAAAAATGTAAAATTATAGAATTTAGGCCATTCCAGAAAAAGTCTTTAAACCTACAATACATGTATAACAACACCCAAATAGTCACAGAAAACACAGCAACATTATTAGGAATCGATATAGACACTCATATAAACTGGAAATCACATATTTACAAATTAACGAAAAAACTCTCCTCTTTTATTTACGCATTAACTATACTCAAAAAAACAACTGATTTCAAATCAGCTCTTACGGCATATTATGCATACATCCATTCTAGGCTCACATACGGAATAATATTATGGGGCAATAGTACAATTATTCAAGATATATTTATTCTACAAAAGAAATGCATCAGGATACTTACTAACATTGACCAAACAGTTTCATGTAAACCCTATTTCATTAAATACAACATATTAACATTAACGTCTATATATATACTAGAGTGTTGTAAATTTGTCAAAAAGAATATGCACCTCTACACCCAAATCACAGCTGTTAAAAGAAATAACCGATATTTACATAAATTAAAACTCCCATTTACAACAATGGAGTTATACAGATCCGGTCCTCACTCTATGGCTATTCAAATCTACAATAGCATCCCTAACTATATTAAAAAGGAAGAGAAGTTCTCCTGTTTCGAAAAACTACTAAAAAAGTATTTGTTAAATAAAGCCTTTTATAAGATAGAAGAGCTATTTAATGATTGTAATAAGTTAAATAAATAATATAATTTTATTGTTATCTAAATATATAAAATAAAGCTTAGTTACTGATAATTACTTAAAAATAATAATAGTATAAGTAGGTAGTATATATTATGTAATTTTAAAAATTCTAAAGTAAGTTTAATTATATAAAAAATAGTTTATATTTTTTTAGTTTTAAGTTATTGTTACTTTTGCGGTGCCCTTACAGGGTGTCACATGCTTGTACAATTTTACTTTAAGAACTGTAAGCCACCATGTGACATGCAACAAATAAATAAATAAATAAATAAATAAAATAAATTACCTACATCCTTTTTATTATCTTTATCAAAATATCTAAGAATGTAGCATATTGATTGACCGTCAATGTTGTCTAAGAATTGTCATTTTTTACAGATTTAACTAATTTAACAAGTTAGCCGTGGTAGCCCAGTTAGAACGCTTGCCTCACACTTTGAGGTCGCAGGTCAGCATAGGCCTAAACTGTCGATTGTCGAATTTGTTTTCGAATTCATGTTTGGATCATATATGATTATCACGTACTCGGCGGTGAAGGAAAACATTGCGAGGAAACCCACATTCCCGAGAAATGCATTTTCGGAGGTATGTGACCTAACCTGTATTAGGCTGGTTTTCCCTTCGCGGGTTGTCGCTTCTGTAAAAAACAGGAGCTGTCAAATCTTCAGATTAGTTAAGCGGACCCTGTGAAAAACGGGATAATGCTAGGGGGATGAACTAATTTTACAAGATGGGTAGGTATGTTTATAGTGCATATTACTTAGGTGTTAGACTGCATGCTTTTATAGATACTACGGACGACATTTTAAGTAAAACTCAAGTGCCGAAATTTGCCCTTTAATTTCAAGGTCCTAATCTGAGGAAGTCCTCAGAGAGACCCCCATTGCATTTATTGTGCGTTGAAAATGCGTGTCATTGTTTTGTAAAGGTATTTTCGTGCACGTACGAAAGCGGTTACGCCAGAAGGTGTCGTCAACGCATCTTCAAGGACCCTTGTCTAGTGATGTAACGCTATCACCTATTTAGACTTGGTATAGCATGGCCAGTTAGCTATGGATAGCAAAGGTTAGTCTCTGACCTCAGCCCTAGTAAGTGGGACAGGTCGCAGGTGATTTTGAATCTGTCAGATTAAAGCGTGCAAGTTCCATACATACATAAACTCACGCCTATTTCCCACCGGGGTAACCAGAGACTATGGAATTCCATTTGCTGCAATCCTGACACACTTCTCTTGCTTCCTCCACATACGTTAATCGTTTCATACGCGCACGCTGGTTTTGAGTAGATAGTACTAACACTTTTCTAGGACATCTCAAAGAATGATTTTGCCACATTAACAAAAAATGGAAAATATAACACAAAAAATCAGTCTAAAACTTGCTTTTCCTAAATATCTATCTAGCATGGAAATTGTCGTGTTTTTTTAAACAATTTTGTTAATAATACATAGTTTGAAACTCGAAAAAGATAAATATTCTTTTTGTACTGGCCTTCATTTCCGGTTCTACGAAAGTTGTCGCAATTGTTGCGAGTTTTCGTGGTTATTTATTCAGTTTTAAAAACAAATTTATGGTTACGTCTGCAAACTTTAACCTCCGGTCATTTAGTAATTGTTGAGCTGTGACCAGGACACAATAACATTCTTCTGATGTCATAGCACAAACATAACATAATTTTACGACTACCCAGTAAGTGAATACCCAGAGAATGCTATCCAAGCCTTTGTCTTAGATTTTATTTGACTACTTGAAGAAATTCTTGAAATCACAGGATTTAATTATTATCGTTAATGAGTTCAGTCGCGTTTATTAAATTGCAAAGTTTTTTGCGTAAAAATTATGTCGTATTAAAAAAATAAATTTTATATTTGTGCAGCTGAGCTGTAAGTTTTGCAACAAGTGGAAAATTATTAAATTATCCTTAAGCATTCATAAATGTAGGTTAAAAGGGTGAAGGTAATGATGCAATTCATAATTATTGCACTTTAATAAATAACAATTATAAGTAATTTTGTATGTAGGTTGCTAGCACAAAAAATAAACTTAAATAATTGTGCTACTTATACTTACATTGAAGATTATGGAGTTGAAGTTGTGTGTGTGCAGACATAAAAGAAGGTAGATGAAGTAAATGAAGTGTGTGAGAACAGCCACAATATTGCACGTTTACAGAGTTAGTCTAGATAAACACATTTTTATGACAGTTTTATTCAACTTCTTAATAAACAACTAGTATTACTAAATTATAATAAGTAACCAAAAGTAACATTAGATAAATAAAACTAAAAGTAACACTGTAGATAAAAAATTACAATTCATCTTTATACCCGTAATGATTTTTAATAATTTGAGCTGCCTTCTCCGCTATCATCAGCGTCGGCCCCATGGTGTTACCACCAGGAATATCGGGCATAATACTGGCATCTACCACTCTCAGTTTCTTCACACCACGTACTAATAAGTCTGTGTCCACTACAGCAGTCTCGTCGTCATCAGGACCCATTTTAGTAGTCCCTACAGGGTGGAATATCGATGATGCCATATGTCTCGCATAACATTCCCAGTAATCATCAGAGTCTTCAACACAATTCTCTATATCCAGTTTCAGAAGTCCTATTCCAAGCGCTTTATAAACAGTCGTTCCCTCCAATTTCTTGATATATTCTATGGATTTCAACAATACTGTTAAGTCATCAGGATGTTGGAAGTAATTTGCTTTTATAATTGGTTTCGAAGCGGGATTAGTATCTGCTAACAAAACTTCACCCTTCGACTTGGGATGCAGTAAATTAGGATAGAGTGCCAACAAATCGCTTTTCATATTTTGTCTCTCAATTTCCTTTATGATCTCTTCTTTATATCCATATCCTTCAAGGAAAGGTCTCATCGCAAAATTGTCCTTCATCGTAAAATATGTATGCAGGAACTGTAAGTCAGGGTATTTCTGATTCTTTGTGTTAACAAATGCCATGAAATCTGTTACTCCAATGTTTGAAAGCGGACCGGTTCTAGTCAACATATACTGTAAGAAGTACGTCGTAATTGTTTCGGGAGTAAGAACTGTGTCTAATTTAGTTTTGAGATAAAGAGGCAAAAGAACATGGTCTTGCAAGTTTTGCCCAACGGGCAAGTCTACTAAACATTTAATTCCTTTTTCCTCCAAATGTTTCTTCGGGCCAATACCTGATAACATAAGCAGTTGAGGTGTGGCAATAGACCCAGCTGATAAAATCACCTCTTTATTGGCTTTAATTTCCATAACAACACCGCTTTTATGACGTATTTCAATGCCAGTAACAGTTTTTGTTGTGGGATCTATTGTCAGCTTTTGTGCCAGTGTGTTTTTCATAACGGATACATTTTCTATTCCTTTGAGATAAAATCTCGCTGTATTGAAACGCCGTCCTTCTTTAACAAGTAGTTTGTTTAATCTTATACCGAGGTGTCCTTCGTTACTTGACCTTTTATGCTGGGTCATATTGAGTTCCGTCCAGCTAGCTTCTAAAACTCCATGCCAAGGGTTTTCGGGATAACTGTATTTGGAAAATTCGAATTCATTTTCGATCTTGTCGAATAGAGGTGATACGTCTTTATAACTCCATCCTTCGTTGCCTGCCTTCTCCCAATTGTTGTAGTCTGTAGGATGTCCTCTTATATAAAGCATGGCGTTAATGGCACCGGAGCCTCCTATGCCCTTACCCTTACTCCACACGCATCGATTTTCTCTAAAACCTTTGCAGTTTTGGTCTGGTTCGGTCACATAATGCCAGTCATCATTGTTTTCTTTTGCTCCATTGATGAATGCTAAACCTGGTACCTGCAAGAAGATAATATTAAAAATTTTAATACGTGTAAGGAATTTCGATTATCACCAAAATATTAAGTATTTGTGATATCACAGCAACTATTGAGTGTGTGATGAAGTTAGATGAAACAAATAAGTGTAGACCGATCCGAGATGCTTACATAAATTCTGTACCGTCGGTGAAAAGTAATACAAGTCCAAAATTGAAGTTTTGAGAAAATCGAGTTTAAAGTTAAAAATATTCTAGCTCGTGACTTATAAGGAATAATGGAACAGAAGTTAGATGTGTCGATAGGTGATGATGGAAGGTTTCTTTTCTAATATTTAGTTATATTTAGAACCTAAACAGAAATGGTAGAGGATCAAAATAAATTACATGTATCAGTTGACACCAACTTTTATACTGTGTAAATTGATACAAGTCTACATATACCTTTTTACACACATAACTATACAAAAGTCATCGTTGATATATCATATTTCAATTAATAATTTTACAGTCTTATTGTACAAAAAACAAAATGTCTTGGAAGAAAGTTTATTTTATGAAGTTGTAGAAAGGCAAAATTCTATTTATTTTCTTTAAAAAGTAAAGAAACGTAACTTATATCAATTGACACAAACGATAAACTATAACGAATTTGTGTCAAGTGGTATAACTTGATTTATTTTTTCGGTTTTATTGTGTAAAATGATACATGTTTTTACGAATTTCTAGTAATAAATACATATAAAGATGGTACACGTATATATATACGTAGTGTAAGGTGGCGATAATAAAATATTTTGTTATGATTTGACTCTCAAAACTCATAAATAACCGGTCAAAACCACCACTGCTGCCCGCTACAAACACATTTTGTCCACCACACTACGCCCCTAATCAAAACCATTGTTGGTTCATCTTACAAATTCAATTATGATAATATTTCCACCCCTAACAAATAAAGGTAAGAGGAATCATATTAAGACTGGTCATTAGGAATGTTTCAGGCTAGCCTGGCAGCACGGCCTGGAGATAAAAGTGATGTACCTACGTACTTTTAAACCAAAATCACACAAACTGGTTAGTGTTACTTCATTCCTGCTGAAACTATTTAAAAGATTACAACTCATTTCCACAATCAAAATCCCCTAAAATATACATGTATCACGAAGAAAATGAGCAAAACTTGCACGGCGATCGAAGGGCGCATTTCCACAGAGGTTTTGATAATTCAATAAGTACTTCGAATTATCAAAATTCCCGGTCTAATGGTAGCCCGCAACATTGACAGAACTATAAACGGGGTCGAATCAATGTTGACGATAAGAATAGGTAGAGAAAATGAAGATCATTGATTCACCTTCAAACCTATAAGTTACACAGGGCTATCCTCAGGGTAGGTCTTATCACCTTTACCATGGTCTGTTATGGTTAAGCTAAATGAGTTCGTTTCAGCAAAACTTTAGACGTAAGCACACGTTCCGCGTATCCTCGCGTATGGACCACTATTGTGAAGTGGGCAAACTTCCCACTATATCATCATCATCCTCCTGCCTTTATCCCACTCTAGTTGGGGTCGGCACAACATGTATGGACAAATGTCCCATATCTAATGTTGCTTTAATGGGCTCAGTTTTCCGCATAAACGCAAGTGGTCCATTATGCGTGCTTTTGTTGACTATGTAAGCCAACCAGCTCCTTTGAGAAGCTCAAATACCTCCTGGGATTTCTACAAACTTTGTGACCTGGTTTAATTAAGGGGTTGTGCCCGTGGTGTTGCCAATTATTTATTCTAATCTAATTTATCCTACAAGATCCCACTGCTGGGCAAAGGACTCCCCTTCCTCTTTCCATTTTTCACGGTCCTGTGCGTAATTCTCTCTTATGTAATCAAAATACAGAAAAAACAATTTAACGGTGGTGCACAGAGTTCAGAGTAGTTATTCCCTTTATAAAGACGAGAAAGCTCGACCAATTATTTACACCATTCAACGTGTTTGAGAAACTGGTAATATTCTCTTGAGAAGATGTGGCAGATCCCGATGCTGCCGATGCCAAGCTGGATCCCAATGAACCTTAAATCCAAAAGTATGTACGATCATCTACAGCTGTGTAAGATCTAACCAGCGTGTATTAAATGGCTTGCATATTAATTGGAGCTATTATTTCACGTCTACAACCTCCTTAGCAATGAAAGCAGCGTTCAATCTGCCACCGGTTAACCTGCATGTAATCAAGAAAACTATGTAAAACAGCTATGCTTCGAGCTAAGGGAAGGAGACTAATGACAGTTATGACAAATCTCAAATACCTCTTGACTAACCCTGCCATGGTGATATCGACGCCATGATCAGGACTCACAACTTATTGAGGTACTATTATTAAGTACTACAAGGTGGTTATAACAGAAAGAGAAAAAACACGGTTTGGTCTGAAGTACTAACGTAACCTATACCCATTCGCAATGCGGATAAGATATGGTTTGCTGTGGCTCTAGACAAAATGGCTTCCCATAGACAGGTTTATGCGGAGGTCACCCTAAGATACACACTGGTGGCGCATAGAATCGAACTTGTATGTATCATTATACACGACATGTTATTGATATCCAAGATCGTATTTTCTGAAATATTTTGATATATATTAATTTATATTACTTTTCACGAAAAAATAAATGTGGTGTTTGATGTTACAACTAAAATTATATCATTAAACACGGACCGTGAGAATTCAAGCATGGCGTGTATTTTAATATATCTTGAGTTGCATTTACTTACACCAAAATATTTAATGAAAATCTTCATTTCACTTTGATGCAAGTTTAGATGAATTATTTTACACGTGTTATAACAGCATGAATCCTTCACAAACAGTACTTATATCACTGAACACAAAAATTATCTCCGTATTTATAATAGCTACAGTTACGAGAATTAGACAGAAAGAAAGAGAATTTTTTGAACATGAAGTGTGTGCTAATAACTCAAAAGTGATACAACTCGAGTTGTATTACTTTTCACCGACGGTACAGAATTAAGCTTACCTCACTATTTAGGCCGGGGTCGTCACCAGCCTCAACCAGAAGCACAGATTGCGAAGGATATTCATTTGCAAGTCGATTGGCTAATAGAGAACCAGCAGTGCCAGCACCCACTATTATGAAGTCGAAGGATACTGGTTCTGAAAATAAAGATGATACGAAATCAGCTGCTGCTTATTGACATTTAGGTACTTTCCCAAAATCAAATTGTTATATACACTTGTCAATATAATACTTCTACTTTATCTCAAATTAGTAGGTACCCGATACGGAATAAGGAACGTCCTTGATTCCTCCACCTACTTTACTATCTTCAAACGCTATCACTTGTCACTCAAGTTCAAGTAAACAATATTTTAAAGTTGTGATTACCTGCTCGTCTCCCGATGACCTCTAGGGCGCTGTCTCTAGGCCAGTGTGTGTTGTCGTAGAATGCGCAGTGTGCAGCAACCACTGCTGTTATTGCACTGGCAAACAGGTTGCCAGTCGCTCCACTAAACGG
This sequence comes from Pectinophora gossypiella, assembly GCF_024362695.1. Lineage (NCBI taxonomy): Eukaryota > Metazoa > Arthropoda > Insecta > Lepidoptera > Gelechiidae > Pectinophora > Pectinophora gossypiella. The sequence goes on from NC_065423.1 coordinate 4,958,021, forward strand.
CAGTGGACATGCTGCTGTTAGATTCATCTGTAGAGCTTCCATCCTGTGGGAGAATTGTCCTTTTGAGAGGAATCATAGCGTGCGGAATGTTGGAATTATTACTATAACGTCCGGCGCACATGTACCGAATTATATAGGAATCAGTATATTTTCAAATTTTTATCGGTGTATTTTGGTTTATAGTTCTTCCTTCTGAAGAAACTCTTATAGTTATACCCTATAGTGAATTAATTCACGCAATGGTGGGTACATTAAGGTATGTTAAAAAAATATTTGCCTGTTGCTTTGCCAAAAGTAGTTGTTTTCTTACCTCCGGTATGAGATAAACTTTGACATTTTTTATCTTATTTGTCTTTCACCATGTGCGTTACTAAGTTGCTAGTAACTTAATGGTTTATTGGATTGAATACAATAGGTAATTATATTGATAGTATGATTAGTATGGCATGCATGATTAGAACATTAGAACCCATTACAACTCAAGAAACTAAAGAAACAGGAGTGAGCGATGATTTCTGAAGAGGATTATGGTGTAATAATAACGAAATGTTAATATCTTAATTTATATACCTACCTCAGGTCTTTAAATGATTATGCGACCAATTAGCCTAAATTCAGCACGGTTCTGCTTGCTTTCATGTATGCACTCATAACAAGGAATATGTCTGTATTATAAGTTCCCGTTTAATTAACGAAACCAATTTAGATATTAATATAACATAACTCAGAATGTATACGTCCGACTGAAGGGCACAGTTGGTGGAGGTGTTTTACGGGTAATATGACCAACGGTTTAACGAGTCCTCCGAAGCACGGAAACAGCGGACTTTTCGGACAACCACTACTACGAACGGACTCTGAGATGCTAATGTAATAAGAATAAACATAGCTGGTGATGTATATACTAGACACCTCTGATTTTTCCCTTCAGCAGGCGTGATGCTATATTATACTATTCTTAGTGTAAAGTAAGAATATAACCTGCAGTCATTTTTAATGATCATGTCTCAAGATAAATGATGCACCATATCTAAGGTCAAGTGGGTGGTAAACTGTGTGAGGTAAGAATAAATATTAGACTCACTTGAAGGGAACCAGTTCCTCTGGTTCAGGGACGACCTGCCAGCTCTGTTGCTCGCGGTGTTATGTCACGGGCGGCGCAAGCGCATTGTTATAATAAACACGGGAGATAATGTAACTTTGGTGTATCTCATGTCACCTTTTTGTAGCTAACTATATGTTTGGCAGTAGGTCTTTTGTTCATTTCTTATATTCGTCTTGTGTTTGTCATATAATTACTAACTATTTGTCTGTATCTGGACTGTTATATGTGTGTATTTGTCATGAAATTGTTTTGTGAATGCTTCATTCTTCTTTCGCGGAATTGAATTCACAACTTGTAACGTAGACACCTACTAAGTGAAGCAGCTGGTTGAATTTGACGCTGCATATAACAGAATACGAATGTTTCATAGATTTTACTTACTGTAAGAAGGGTTATGACTACTCGCCTAATTTTATGAGGCACAAACAGTAATATTTCTGGGCATTTCACGTCACATCTTTTCGTCGCAAAGAAAAAATAACACTTTCTCTTTTCTTTCTGTCTCCACTTTAAAATTACACTGTTTTCAGCTTTGTATACTACATAAATGTGTCCCATCGTCGACCGTTTCTTCATTCATCAGATAGAAATTATCGTCATACCAGTGTCATTTATCAACAAAAAAAAATTGTTATGTAATTAGAACTCGTACAATTCAAACCCAGTCTCTAGCTTTATATCGACAGCAGGCTGTTAATCAAATAACATATATAAAAATAAATTAGAAATGTTTATTTTGTACTTACATATAACATTATAAATATTTGTACTTAAACTCTAATAACTACTCTCGTCTTTCAAAAAACGCTTTCGATTAAAGTTCACTATGAACGTCTAACCAGGATCGTTTTATCATGTCTGCAGCTTTTTCTCCAATCATAATGGTTGGGGCATTAGTATTGCCTCTAACAATTTTAGGCATGATACTTGCATCCGCTATTCTTAATCTCTCCACTTTTCTGACTTTCAATTCACTATTTACTACTGCAGTATCATCGTCGTCTGGGCCCATTTTAGCAGTTGAAGCAGGATGGTACAACGAAAAGGTTACCTCCCTCGACCAGCAATCCAAAAACTCATCCGAGTTCTTGTCATACTTTTTACAAGACTCCATATCTAACCATTGTAGACGAAAACCTGCCTCCTTTAGTGTTGGTGATTCAGCTAGTTTTAACGCATGACTCTTTAATGCTTTTAACACAGTATCCATATCATCCGCGTCGTCAAAATAGTTGGCATGAATTAACGGCTTTTCAAATGGATCTTTACTTTTAAGTGAGATCCTTCCTGAAGATTTTGGACGAAGTAAAACTGCTGCTACTATTAAAAGAAAGTGATCTTCATTAATATTATTGATATTTCTTCTATATTCCTCACTACACTCGTGTACACCGTACATATCTACAAAATTAGAAACACTCGGTGGTAAAACTACGTAATGAAACTGTATATCTGGGCTCGTCGCTTGAGGGTCACTAGTGTTCATGAATGATATTATTCTGAACGGTGCTGTTGTACTTAATGGCCCTTCTCTCTGTAACATATATTGTGAAAACATACCGACAACACTTGGCAGCGAACTAAGACTCTTATCACCAGGAATTGTGTAGTACGTTGGAATATATAGATGATCCTTTAAATTTTCTCCAACGGGTAGGTCGGCTTTGACTTCTATAGTTAACTTTTCTAGATGTTCTCTTGGTCCAATTCCTGACAGCATTAACAGTTGTGGTGTGTTGATCGCACCTGCTGACACAACTACTTCTTTTACTGCGTTAACATTGATGTCTTTTCCATCTTTATGTACTACAACGCCGCTAACTATGTTGGAATTTGGTTTAAAGAGTAATTTGGTTACATGGGCATTTTTCAACACATGGAGATTTTTCCTATCTTTAACTGGACTTAGAAAAGCTCTGGAAGTACTGTGACGAATTCCATCTTTGGTAGTCGTTGAAGATTTACTCACACCCATCTGATCAGCTCCATTAATGTCTGGAATGAATTTCATGCCTGTTTCAATCGCAGCTTGGATGATAATTTTTTCCAAAGCGTCAACGTCATCTTTCATTTCGACGCTTAGGCAGCCTTCATTACTATGGTAGTTCTTTAGATCTCCAGTGAGGGGTTCGCTGAAATTTTCGCTTTTCTTAAAGTAAGGCAGTACATCGTCGTAGCTCCAGCCTTTATTGCCGTCTGCTGCCCACTCGTCGTAATCCAACTTATTTCCTCTGACGTAGAACATGGCATTAGTGCTGCTGCAGCCTCCGAGGACCTTCCCGCGAGGCCAGGCGCATTGCTTGCTAAAATAGCCCCTGCAGTACCTGTCATCTTGTTCTGGCTTGTAACCCCAATCTATTTCAGATCCGATATTGCTGAAGAAGAGTTGTGGTATCTGAAATGTAAAATTATTCAATTATCGCTCTTGTATTGAAGACAGAATCTAAAATAGTTTGTTGTTTATTTTCCGTAGACTTATTTTTCAAAAATCTATTTTCATGGCATTTATCCACTACATGCATGCATTAATTGATTTGTCATTGGTTTACAAAAGCAATTAAATGTTATTGTTAAGACACAAGTGACTGATTAATTCCTTTAACTGCACTTAATTATATGTTTTTGCTTATAATGATAGGTAGTAGAACCGGGTTGATAGATTTATCCGGATTCATTGTTAAGAAGTGTTCATCCATCATTAAAATAACGTACAATCTTAGAATTTCTTACGTTTCCTACAGGAAAATCGTTGTGAATCGTCGTTGTTGTGTTCTGATCGTTGAGATGAGGTATATTATTTTATAAAACTACTTCCACTACTAACTACGAATTAAACCCTGTTTCACTTGGATACAATTCTTGCTCTCTTAGAGAAATGCAATAACATAGGACAGTCTTTCTTTTCGGAGTTCTTAATTCTGTAATTATGGTTAAATTATGTAATTAAAATCTATCTATTTGCCTAGCGTTAACCTGTTTTTCACAAGATTTCCGCTTACCTAACCTGAAGATTTGACAGGTCCAGTTTCTACAGAAGCGACTGCCTATTGACCTTCCAACCCGAAGGGAAAACCAGCCCAATACAGGTTAAGTCAAATTATGAATAAATTAAATATATTATTAATAACTTATATTATTAGTTAATACAGGTTAAATTATGTAATTAAAGTAGGTATTGTATCAAAATTATGAATCTTGTGTTGTTCTTACCTCCGTACCCAAGGTCGGGTTGCCGCCAGCCTCTATAAGAAGCACCTTCCAGTCGGGCACCTCGCTCAGTCTGTTGGCCACTACTGACCCGGCGGACCCCGCTCCCACCACTATGAAGTCGTAGTTTGGATCTGAAAATCGCAATATACATTTGAGTGTTTCTATTTTGGTACAACAGGATCCAGGGTCACGCAGGGTTTCGTACCGCGCCGCGCGCGACGCCAATTATGTCGAGAGTTTCAACCAATAGACGCAGCAAATACTATCTACGTGGATAGACGTCGTACGGCTATTGGTCAAAGCGGCGCTGTTGCCGTGCTGGAAAGGCATAAAAAACAGAATGCGTTCAGCTGCTTCTTCTCACGGGCATATCGTGAAAATCGATTAAAGGACTGTGTTTCTAACATGAGGGATTACGCAACCTATCTCATCATATCCATATTAGGACTTCGTATCGGGCGAGGTAAGGCGTGAGTTTATGAATATTTTAATTGACTTAACGGTTGAACGTAGCGCTTTCTTCGTTTGTGGACTATGATGGCTAGTACCAATACCTATCTATTTATTTAGTCACACGAAAAACAAATTAAACTCAAAAATATCTTTATTCAATAGGCTTCAATCAACAAGGTGATTGGTAACACTTTGAATCGCAATTCTATTTTACACATATTTTCTTTTTTAATGTCTCATCCGCCTAATACTACCGCAGCTTCTCAATCTGTATAGACAAAATAGCTGGAAGAAAAACCTCAGCAGAGGTGCAGAGCCCGTAGATAAAATGCCTCTAACTAACTAAGGGTAGATAAATTTATCTACCTTTAAGTGATATTTTTCTTATCTCGCAGTTAATATGATCTGTTGTGCACCTTTCATAGTCATTTGACACGTTTATACAGACATGCGGTCGTAAAGATTATAATGATCTCGTGGGTTTGTTTGCGGTTATAATATTAGATTATTACGGAATTATTGCTTTAATTAATGTAAACTGATTAGTCGTTGACCAAGACTTGTTTCGGGTCAAAAGTGTACTGACTCATACGACTTAAACAGCTTCATATTAATTATAATGATTGTCTCAGGATTTCAGAACTATCGCGTGGAGCCGGAGATGGGTCAAAAAGGGCTCGTCGTGTAAATAGAGCATGACGTGCGTAATGCGGGAACTTATCTGCGCACTGCCGTGCGTCTAAACGCAAGCGCAGATATAAGATCTATACGTCACTAATTATAAATAGAAATAGTTGTGTCTGATAAAGTAGATATCTGAACTAAACAACTTATGTAAGTCAGTAAATAGAAAGGTTAAAACGACATTGTACATGATGTTAAGCCGTTGGTCCCGGTTGCTACTTACTGATGTAAGTAAGTAGTCGTTACATGAGCCATGTCAGGGGCCTTTGGCGGCTCAATAATAAGCCTGACACCAGGGTTGATGAGGTTGGTAATTCACCTCACAACCCACACGATAGTATAAGGAGAAGATAGGAATGGAATGAAATGAGAAGAAGAAAAGATGCTTAACTTGCAATTTTGATTTCAAGAAACTGTAGGTGAAAGGTTTTCGTGTCAAAGTGTTTTGTCTCTTATGGATGGCGAATCAAGTGTGCAGTCAAAAGATGGACGGACGAACTTTATATAACATAAGGTGACGACTATATCCCAATTGGGTTAGTTAGTCACGAAGTGAAAGAGAAATACAAAGAAGGCAGACCCCACCATAAGATGGGAATAATACCAAGGAGAGAGAGATGTACATCCATTGCAAGATGAACTAAGTACCGACACCTCACCGAGCTTTATGTTAGACTTTATATACAAGCACATCAAAAAGTTTTGCAAGTTAAGAATACGTTTAACCACGCAAAGTTATGAAAGAAGAGATGGTAGACCTTGGACTAGAAAATATAGATAACCCAGATTTAATGGTAATTATTAATATCCTATCTGTACAAGTTTATCTTCTGTGACATTAACGGTATCGATCCGAGCTGTGGTACCTACATTTGTGAAGTTGGTACATCAAAATGATTAAAGAATTCAAACTTTTCCAAATAAAACCTTTAGTAAAACGTTTAGAAAATGTAAATAACATCATCATCCCCCTAGAATTATCCCGTTTTTCACAGGGTCCGCTTACCTAAGCTGACGATTTGTCAGGTCCGGTTTTTTACAGAAGCGACTGCCTGTCTGACTTTCCAACCCGCGAAGGGAAAACCAGCCCAATACAGGAGGTCATAATATACCTCTGAAAATGCATTTCTCGGGAATGTGGGTTTTCTCACGATGTTTTCCTTCACCGCTGCGCACCGGCGCACGTGATAATCATTTATGATCCAAACAAATTTAAATAACCTATATTTAGTAATACTCAGCATAAGTCGAGACGTAAACACCCACGATGGTACTCTGTGGGCCATGTTAGGACAGTTTACCCTGTAAGACGTTCTGCAGAGCATCAGCTGGCCAGAGATGGTCGCCGACCAACGCACACTGCGCTGCCATGAAGGCTTGCAGCGTGTTGGCGAACACCGGCAGCGCGTGCTGGTAGCTGCCGGCGATGGCGCCCGTCAGACCCGCGTCGCACGCCCACGTCATCTTGACCAATCACAAACCTGAAATTGAATGAAGAACACCTTTAAAACAACGCGGTCAATAACCTCACAGTAAGGTTGCTTGTTGGGGTTTAAAATTGGGAATAACATAAATGTTGAAGGCATTCCTTGTAATTTCTCTAAGTATGTTCAAGCCGTCAGAAGATTTATGCAACGGCACGAAAATCTAGCGGTCATCAGTTAATGACCCAGCAAGAATGAATTGTAGCGGTATGAGTACGTGCAATAACGTGTTTTGAATTGAATTGAAGTACGCTATGTATTTATACAATACAAAGAAATAATTACAAAAAGACTCTTAACTCTTCAAAAAAAAAAACTCCTTATTTATTTTTGTATACAACATAATGAATGGCGGTTACTCCACCGACAAGAGCGCAGCTCTTAAATAGAGAGAGAGACAACATAAAATACAAAAATAACTACATTATATTGTAAAGACGATGTCCCCATCGGGAATCGAACCCGGACCTCCAGATCGTGAGCCTAACGCTAACCACTACACCACGGAGGCTGTTTAATGTTGATAATGTTGTAATTTGTGGAGGAATTAAAGAACTTATTTAGTTTATCGTCCGCGTTTAACCACAATCTCTACTAACGATACGGCCAAAGGTAAAACAAGCTTACCTTAAGGTGGTTACTGACTGGTGTTACGAGGCGTAATGTAATGTGTTAACATTACATTACAGTCAATGTGTAACCACAGCGAGCGTTCGTGCTGTCAGTACAGGGAAATAAGGCGCTCGTAGCGAGCATCAACACTGATTTTAAGGCGATTCTCAAGCACACTCGGCATCCACACTTGTGGATGCGTGTTCTTTCGTTGCTTGTAAGTATCTCCGTTTGTATAGAGAAAACGTACAGTCTAACACACAGAAAATGCATCCGCATGAACGCGCGTTGATGCATTTTCTGTGTGTTAGACCGTACATGTTTTCTATACAAACGGAGATACTTCCAAGCAACGGAAGAACACTCATCCACGCCCTACGCTGCATCATGCGGGGCAGTGTGAGAATCGCCTAAGCACATGACATAACATATCATGCTCGCTGTGAAAGGTACAATACACCTCGTAACACCGGTCAGTACCCACCTTTATAAATGACTATTCACTCCAGCCTTAACATACTTACATAAACTCACGCATTTAATCCCTAATGCGGTGAGCAGGGCCACAAATACTCATAAGACAGCTAGCAGCCACTTTTGTTATAATTTTCTGCGATGGATTTGATAGATCGTACAAGTTGCAAAATGGTCCTGTCGGCTTCCACGATAAGAGGCTTATAGCGTATATTATGTTTTTTTTTTCCTACAGAACTAGGAGCGAATATAATAGAACAGAAGCAACTGCAGCCTTAAGTTTAACACCGTAAGGCCCAAATTTTCAGACACGACATTTGACCGACATTTGACTTTAAGGAACTTTTTGTTATGAACCACTCTACAGACAATTTAAATGAATACCCATGTCTATCTTATGATAATTATGATATATCACGTAATGGCTGTTCTACGGTTTTTATAAAAATACTTGTTTCTTATTTAATTATGCTAAGTCTAAACTTAAGCTAAAAAAAATTGCTGGTAACGTCCTTGACAATATTTTTGTTTTGCTTGTAGTTCGCACGATACAGCCACAAGACGTTAAGGATATTTGGCCCGGTTATTTTTTACAGAAATGACTATTAAGTTCTTTAACTATAGGGTCGGATTTCCAGATACAATAGTTAAACATTTCTTTGTTAAAAAGGCCACATAAGAGCAATTAATCTGAAAAACAATATTGAAATTTGACATTTGCGCATGTAAAAGTAAGTGAGTAATGTCCACTTCAAATATTAAGCAATTTGAAATGCTCCTGTTGGGAGTGACCACGCTGCTTCCAAGGGATACAAAGTAAATTAACCTTGTTTAAAAAAAAATTGTAAGAAGATAAACCAAGTGAAATGAAAATAATATTTGAGTACATTATCAGCTATTTCAAACGTGTGAATTATGACATGCATGTGTGTATTATGTACCTATGTGAGATGATGTGTATGCGAGGGTGTGTGTCTACTATATACATTCCGAAGTCCACCAACAAAATCTTCTTCAAATAAAACCTACAAAATCACGCCAAAAAGGCGGCAAGTCTTCCTTCAGAGTTTAGAATACATCTTGCAACTGCAAGTGTAGTTCTTTGTATTATAATTTAAGATGGTTTAAATAAATCTATAAAAGTTCGGGTTTATATCTTGAATCCCTGAATGAATTTTAATGTATTATGAGACATGTTGTTATGATCTTAATTTCTCCAAGAATAATACAAAGTATCTACAATTTTAACCAGAAGAAGCCGGTTCCAGTGTCTAGTCTAATAAGTAACACAAATAGAAAATCAATCTCACTTTTACACAAAATATTTCGGAGAAATCTTCGATCGGGAGTAATATTATATAGCTGCAAATAAAATTAACGATGTAAATAATTATAAAAGTACTTAATGCTAGTTTTCTTACCTATCTCCGGTTGTCAAAAACTGGTGCTAAACTTAAAAATAAACTTAAATAAAAAAACGACTTGACAAGAAGTGAGCGGCGCGGGCGTTCACCAGCTGATGTGACTGACAACTGGCAAATATTTATTAAAATATGGTGCTTAAGGCGATATTACACAGATTTATTTAAGATTTATTTATATATTTCTTACTTACTTACTTTAGATAATAAATTTTATTCAATAATGTAAGTATGTATAAGTCTAACAGAAAGCTCGGTGAGGCGTGGGAACTTAGTTCATCTTGTGATGGGTGTACCTCTAACCCGAATTGTGATTGTGTTGTATATTAACATAACATAACAAATACTTTATTGCACAAATAGGAAAAAAAAACAAAAATGAGTACAATAGGTGGCCTTATTGCTAAGTAGCAATATATTGTTTATTGTATATTGTGTGTGTCGGGAGTTAATTTATACTTCGAATTTAAGAACTCTGCCGGTACGTTACAGAATAGAAGTTGACAGCCAAAAAATCTAGCTTCACTAATAAAACGAATAAAAATATGGCTAGGTGGAGATTAAAGAGCATATCTTGTATTAAAGCACATAATACCCGGTTCTTACCGCTTCGGATATCCCTAATTTTAAACGCGGTAAGAACCCGGTATTATGTGATAATAACCGCGTAAACCGCAAACAATGTACTTATATCTTGTATATATATTATAAATATTTTTTGTGTAACTATCCAAAAAAAGTCACAAGTCGGGTCGAGTCGACTGATCGAGCGGTCAGTAACCGCAGTATTATCTACCTCGCTGTTTAAATACATGTAATATATATATACATATATACATATAATATGAGTTAAGTTGCTTATTATATGATAATTTTTGTGTACTATTTCATCATCATCTCCCTAGCTTTATCCCGTTTTTCACAGTGTCCGCTTAGCTAACCTGAAGATTTGACAGGTCCGGTTTTTTTTTTTACAGAAGCGAATGCCTGTCTGACCTTCAAACTCGCAAAGGGAAAACCAGCCCAATACAGGTTAGGTCACATGCCTCCGAAAATGCATTTCTCGGGAATGTGGAAACCCAAACCGCACCATGATTTTCTTGTTTTGTGTATACTATTTAGTATATTATTTATTTTTGTAGTATTTATAAATGTATATTGTGCATGTATTTATTGGTGAGTTGTACTTAGTGCGCACCGGAAAACTTTTAATTTTTACACATTTCCTCGCCTCGTGGTTGTCTGGACGAAATCGCTTTAAGCGATAAGGCCGCCATTTGTCATGTACCTAGTTAAGTGTCTTTTGTATTTTTTTTCTTTTGATTTGGTGCAATAAAGTATATTTGTGTTTGTAATATCATCAATCTTATTTTTGTACTGGATGAGAGCCCTTAGCTCTCCCCATTTGTACTTGTTTTGTACTTGTTTGTATTTGTACTGGCGTAAAAAACCCATCAACAATCACATTGCATTAATGATAAATTTATTTCATAAAAATTGTTCCAAAGTGTTAAACCAAGTACAACATGATTGATTTTAAATAAATGTGATACATAACTAAACATAACGAACAAAAATGTAGATAAAACAGTGAAACAATGTGACGCACAGATAATTGTGTATAAATATTGACAATTACATTTCTGTATAAAATAAATACCTATTAAGTAATGCTTATATAATAACATAACACAGCATCACGCCTGTATCCCCGAAGAGGTAGGCAGAGGTGTGGTATAATTACGTACATACATACATAAACTCACGCCGGGGTAAGCAGAGACTAGAAATCCATTTGCTTCGATCCTGACATACTTCTCTTGCTTCCTCCACATTCATCAATCGTTTCATACACGCACGCCGGTTCAGAGTAGATCGTACTGAACCTTATCTAAGGATATCTCCAATTTGGTCAATGTACGTCCTTTATTTGATTTATACTTTATTAGTCGGGTGGTGGCCCCCTTCGGTTGATTGACGGTAGGCCTGTGCCCAGCAGTGGGACGTGTATAGGCTGTTTACATTAGTCGGGTGGACTTCTTCTATCGTGTGGGTTGAGAGGCGAATTACCAACCTCATCAACCCTGGTGTCAGGGTTATTATTGAGCCACCAAAGGCCCCAGACATGTCTCATGTAACGACTACTTACTTACATCAGTAAGTAGTAACCGGGACCAACGGCTTAACGTGCCTTCCGAAGCACGGATCATTTTAGTTTATGGACAATCAGGTGGGCCTGTAATGGATAACCAAAGTGATTTTGTCATATGTCCCCACCGGGATCCGAACCCGGGACCTCCGGATTGTGAGCTCAACGCTCAACTACTGGACCACGGAGGCCGTTAAGTCTGGTGGTAACAGAGTCGTATAAACAGGTTAGGACCTTTACGATCACGCGTGCAACGACTTACTGCCAACGCACATTCTCCAACCATTTGATAGCTCCTAATAAGAAATGCATGGCAATTTATAAACCGTGTTGTTTTGCCTTCATCTTTTCGTGGCAATGTAAAATGCGTAATTACCACAAATTACCACAAAATTTACTCTTGGGTAAATACCGCAATCCTATTCCGACTAGATAGTAACACGTTCCCTCAAAAAATAACTTGCAGCCCTACTTTGTATTGCTGTCCTGAGGGGAGGTCTAAAAAGGCCACATAAAGCAAATCAAGGCCACATTGAAGCAATTCATCTAAAATGCAAAAGTATTGCTATTTGACATTTGCGCATATAAAAGTAAGTGCGCAATGTCAACAAGTGTCAAATTGCAATATTGCTTTTTATATGAATTGCTTCAATGTGGCCTCTATAAACCACTGAGATGCATTTAATGAACCATAATGGCTGATAGATTACCAGCCTATTTCATCATCATCAGCCGTACGACGCCCACTGCTGGGCATAGGCCTCCCCCAAGGATCTCCACGACGATCGGTCCCGCGCCAGCCTATTTATACACACATATTATAGATAGCTAATTGTGTGGAAGAGGACATAATTATGCTTACCTCTATAAAAAGTGAAGTATTAGGTGAAACCTATACCATACATAGGTATGCCACAATTGCAATCAAAATAATTAGAAACTTTATCAGTGTTGTAAATAGGTCCCTATCAGATAAATTGTAAGTAGGTTCTACAAATATAGGATTAAATAATAAACAGAAATGTACCATCACAAAGATAGACACACTTGTCGAAGTGTACTTATTAGACGTAATGAAAGCTTATGTAATACTTTCATTTAATTTAAACTAGGTAGGTAGGTGGTGGGTACTCTTGTACCCAAATGTGACCGCAATGTCCTTTTAAAATGATCTACCTATTTGCGCTGATAACCTGTCACCATACAGTTCATCATAATATCTATTTTGGAAGGAATACCAAATAGTGGCAGCGGGTTATCTTACCCTGGTAGGGATACGGATGGGACTGTGGTACCTACTGTAGGAAAAAAAAATACGGTCGAATTGAGAACCTCCTTTTTGGAAGTCGGTAAAAAAAGGGGAAACAGGGGCGACCCCGACACTCATCTGGATTGTGAAGTACACAGAATACTCGCATTTACTCAACAGACAATTTTAGGACAGATGTGTTATCGAGCTATAAATACAAGCATCGCTTTTCTATTGTCTTAGATAATTCCATAGAATTTCATACCGTTTTCCTGAAGCTGTTTATAAAGTCATACTGATGACTAAGTAATCAGAAGTCTAAATGAAGAAAAATAAAGACCGAGATTTAGGTGTGTTTTCTTTTTATTTCTAATCAATAAATTATAAAAAATAAAAAAGTTTTGGTTATGTTTTTGTACATCACACAAACTTATTTGTCCGTATTTCTTCTATTCTTTAAATAGATGTAATACCGTCCTTTCACAGCTCAGTGTGTTTAATTGACCAGAATTTCTTGATCATGTCAGCACCTTTTTCTCCAATCATAATGGTCGGAGCGTTAGTATTTCCTCTGACGACCGTTGGCATGATACTAGCATCTATAACTCGTAAATTATCTACCTTCCGGACCCTCAGTTCACTGTCTACAACAGCTGCCTCGTCATTTTCCGGTCCCATCTTAGCAGTTGACGTCGGATGGTATAAAGACACCGTTGTCTCTCTCGACCAACACCTCAAAAACTCATCGGTGTTCTTGTCATACTGCTTACAACCTTCCAATTCCAGCCACTGCAGTTTAAAACCAGCCTTTTTAAACGCCTCTGTTTCACCCAATTTCAAACCATGTTGTCTCAATGATCTCACTATAATTTTCATATCTTCATCATCATCGAAATAGTTTGCATAAATTAAAGGCTTTTCGAATGGACTTTTATTCTTTAGCAAAATCTTTCCTTTTGACAATGGTTTGAGGAGAATCGCCGCTGCTATCATAACATAGTTATCTTCGTTTATTTCGTGGAATTTCTTCTGGAATTCATCACTCAATCCGTGTAAATCGAATATGTCAAGGAAGTCAACGGTATTTGGACGCATAAAGAAGTAATGGAACTGTATATCTGATTTGGAAGATTTAGGGTCAGTGGTGTTTATGAATGTCGAAATTCTGTGAGGTGCAGTGCTCGCCAGCGGACCGTCCCGATTCAACATATATTTTGCAAACATGTCAATCACAGTCGGCAACGAAGTAAGATTCTTGTCTCCAGGCAACGAGTAGAACACAGGAACGTATTGATGATCTTGTAAATTTTCTCCAACAGGTAAATCAGCTTTTACGTGGATGTTTAATTTTTCTAGATGTTTCTTTGGTCCAATCCCTGACAGCATCAGAAGCTGTGGTGTGTTGATCGCTCCGGCTGATACGATTACTTCTTTCATTGCGTTTATGACGATATCTCTTCCGTCCTTGTGTACTATTACTCCGCTGACTATATTCGAATTTGGTTTGAACAACAATTTTGTCACTTGCGCATGTTTAAGGACATGGAAATTCTTCCTGTCTTTTATGGGGCTCAAAAATGCTCTAGCGGTACTGTGCCGGGTACCATCTTTAGTAGTTGAAGGTATTTTAGACACACCCATTTGATCCCCGCCATTAATGTCAGGATTATACTTCACTCCTGTTTGCATAGCTGCCTTGAGAAGGATGTTTTCAAACTCGTGGGCATCATCTTGACACTCAACGCTTAGGTAACCTCCTTGGTTATGATACTTTTTCAAGTCTCCTGTAAGAGGTTCACTGAAGTTTTCGCTTTTCTTAAAGTAAGGAAGTACTTCATCGTATGTCCAGCCTTTGTTGCCTTCGGCGGCCCATTCATCATAGTCTGCTCTGTTTCCTCTGACGTAGTACATGAAGTTCATGCTGCTACAGCCTCCGAGGACCTTTGCTCGAGGCCACGCGCAACTCTTGGTGGTGTAAGCTCGGCAGTATCTGTCATCGGGAACGTTCTTATATCCCCAGTCTACAGGAGAACCGATGTTGTTTAGGTAGATTTGAGGTATCTGAAAATGTTGAAAGAATTACGAATATTATACACTTGTTACTTAAAACACGAATTAACACGATCCCTAAGTTGATTTCTTCAATTCAAAGCCAAATGTGACAATTATCTTGAGTATTTACCTCAGTATTAATAGTAGGGTTGCCGCCAGCTTCGATAAGTAGCACCTTCCAGTCGGGCACCTCGCTCAGTCTATTGGCCACTACTGACCCCGCGGACCCTGCTCCCACCACTATGAAGTCGTAGTTTGGATCTAGAAAATAAGTATAAGTAATGTGTCATTTTGTTATTACAGCTTTGTTAACCTTATAACCAGACTACAGAAACACAAGAAGTAAAAGTACTGTAGCACTCTTTTACATACATACATAAACAGCCTATATACGTAAACGGCGTTCCTAGATTGGAGACTTGTCGCCATGGCCGAATACGGCTGGATGGATATATATATATATATATATATAAACGTCCCACTGCTGGGCACAGGCCTCCCCTCAATCAACCGGAAGGGGTATGGAGCATACTCCACCAAGCTGCTCCAATACTCACCCACACTCTTTAGCACTCTTTTATCCTTCGTCACTCGAAGTGCGAGAAATTATGTGGTACAGACCTTGTAGAACACTGTTGACAGCATCAGCTGGCCAGAGATGGTCGCCAACCAGCGCACACTGCGCCGCCATGAAGGCTTGCAGCGTGTTGGCGAACACTGGCAGCGCGTGCTGGTAGCTGCCGGCGATGGTGCTCGTTAGGCCTGCGTCGCACGCCCACGTCATCTTAAAGTGGCTTTGAACTAAAGATACAAAAATATTCTTTGGATAAATACATTAAAAACCTGCGTTTTGTTAGAGATCTTCACATACCTACTATTGAAGATATTTTCGTGATATTTTCTACAATAATTTATATTAGGTAGGTTTTATGACCTTTTTATTCAGTTTCAACGTGACATTATTTTGCAAATTTTGTAAATAGGTAAGTATATACGTTATTTGTCTTGTTTTCTAAAATCAGAATCATCTCATTGAGTTGCCTAGTGTCTGCTTACTAGCAATTATAAGTATCATATTATCGTGTTGTTGTGACAAATTCGGATACGTTTTTTAGCAGGCGCTTAGAAGCGACGACGTTAATTATACGAGTAAGTTGTTCGTAAGACTAAATCTAACCAGACGATGCAGCGAATTATAACATTTAGATTCTTCTATCGTGTGGGTTGTGAGGTGGAGTACCAACCTCATCAACCCTGGTGTCAGGGTTACTATTGAGCCGCTAAAGGCCCCTGACATCTCTCATGTAACGACTACTTACTTACATCAGTAATAGTAACCGGGACCAACGGCTAAACGTAAATATTGTTTTTTAAATGAATTGCTTATAAGAGGCCTTTTTGACCCCTTGTTTAATAAATCCTGCGAACGTTGCATTTTCATGAAGAAGAAGAAGAAAGTTAATACTCTTGCGATTGGTATGCAATGCAGAAAAGGGGATTTGTAAAAGCAGTTGGAGAAGAAGGAAGCGCTATTAGAAGACTGGTAGCCGTTACAATAATTAATCTCTTATAATATTATTATAACTGTAAAAAACTGCTTAATTAAAGATTCGATCAAGTTGTCCACCAGTGTATAAAACTTGAGGCAATTATCAATGTCAATCAATGACTCGGTCAACAAAATAAATGTTTATAATATCAAATCAAATCAAATATACTTTATTGCACAGAACTACATTTAAACAATCAGACATAACACATGAATACAGAACAATTTGGGCGGCCTTATTGCTTTATTGTTCTTAATGTCAGAAATGTTATATTTGATGTAATTATCGAAGTTTACATCAACTACGTAATCGCCAAAGGTCTGTTCTAAAACAACTAAGTATACTAATTCGCGAAAGAAATTCACATTTTTTTCTTAATATTCTATTGTTAATGGACATATATAAATTATTTTGATCTATATAAATGAATTTTGATCTATATAAATGAATATAAATGTTAAAGTACTCCTAAAGATAATTAGTTTAATCTAAAGGTAGTAAGTAGGTAGGTCCAAGTCGTTACTTTATATATTTAATTTGAATTATTGTTGATTAACCCAAAATAACATTTAAAAAAAGTTAAGTGAAAGTCAAGGATGATAATGTTATTAATAAAATATATTATTAATAGATATTTATATATTTTATACTTAACATTTAGGTAAGCTTGTTTGGCAATGAATATCTTATTTTTTTAAACTTTCATCGATTTCTTTCATAATTTCGGTATACAGGGTGGCCTAGAAGTTCACGTTCAAAATGAAAAATTAGATAGCAACACCCATTATGCAACATTATTTATTATTTTCATTAGCTACTAGAAACACCCCCATGTATGTTCAGCGATTATAGTTTAAGAGATATGACCCATTTTGTACCTTTTTCTAGATTTTCTACCTTACTTCAGAAAATAAAAAAGAGTTATTGGAATTCAAGGTGAGAATTCGACCAAAATTGTTACAGTTGTTAAAACTTCGCCGAAGCATAATAAACACATGAGATTGTCATGGACCCTGAAAGTATTTCTAAAAAGTGCTCCATTTAATAGGCTTTTAGAAACATCCAAACAAAGTACCCCTAATAAGGACATAAAACTAAGTAATTAGCCCTCAAAGATTGCAAGAAAGTTGATAACGATGACGTGGTTCTTACCTCTAAACAGCAGGAAAAAGTTACAAAGTGCTAGTATTTAGTATTGTATGGAGTATGCGAAGCCAACCGTGGTTGGCGCTTACTGCACTACGTTTGAGAGGTGGCGACATAAATATTGAAGTGACGGGACGTGGCACTACGACCCATTGATAGCTAGATATTTACACTTTGCAAAGCCTCACTACAATTACATAATACAACACACATAACACGGTTTTTCTGCGATAAAAAATATATTTTAAAATTGGAACAGACAAAAAGTCTTAACGTGACTTACGGTCGTAATCTCCACGGAGCTTTGCAAATACAAATGGGGGATTAAAAAGGCTACATTGCAGCAATCGTCCTAAAAAGCAATATTGCTATTTGACATTTGTTTACATTGCGCACTTACATTTATATGCGCAAATGTCAAATCGTAGCTTTTTTAACTGCCTTTTAGACTACTTGAAACTGCACTTGGTAGTGAAGACAGATATATATCTAAATAATACATAAAGAGATCGATTTATATTACTTAATTGCTTCCGCCTTCCATCTCTCTTTTATAATTTAAGTTCAAGCTCAATCCGTTTTTTTTCGAATTGGCGATTTTTCCAGATTAACCTATGTAATCTATCCGTTGGCGATAGATTATTTTAGCGAATCTTGAAAAGTCCCCTAAAGGTACACCTTAATGTACAAATAATAATGTATATTTTTTGTTTTCAGGTAAGTTCGTGACAGTGTAACAGAAAATTCGCTGTTGGTAAGTTTTTTGCAATTAGAATATCTATATATTGATTTCATTTTATTTATTTAATATTTCACTCCACCACATTCAGATGCGGTTCTGATTGCTGTTGGCTTTAGAAGAGCCGCTAGCGCCCTCTGTTACAAATAAGCAGGCTAGCGAATGGAAGGTTCTATCATAGTACGCCTATATTAGGCGAGTAATTTTCATTGTCGATCAGTCTCTTTCATCTAATGTTACCAGATAATCGACTGCATATCGATTATCGATTAATCCATTATTCGGCAATACTACTTTTATTAATCAAAATTAAAATTCCAGGCCATAACCCTTATTAAAAAAAAAAAAACAAAATTAAAAATGGCTCAATGAAATTGATTCCAGGCCTTATCCTCGTAAAAAAATTAAAAGCTCTTCGTTCATCATAATACATGTACTGAAAACTAGGCAGCATGGTCTTATGATCTTAGCCTGACCCTCAAATGGGCAAAAGGAAAAAAAAAATCATCATAATACACCGCGTTTTTGGAGTCCGCTTGTCTAAACTGTAAGACTAGATAGCTAAACAAAACACTTTAAAAATTATTTTATTACAATATTAAGACGGTGTTGTTTATTGAGTAATTATTATGTAATTAAAAGAAACACGTTGTTAATAATTTGATAAAAATACTATGTCGTGTCAAATTCATGTACGTAATGCATGTAATAACTGGTTAAAGTTTATCTTCTTAACCTTTTTTTAAAAATAATCTCGGAAAGTGTACAAGGTGAAATAGAAAACATGGCGAAAATTAAGGAGACGATTGTATCGGCATAAAATAATAAACTGTTTTAGTGATTATGTTTGAGTTATATCAAGGTACATAGGGTTTTAATAAAATATATTGAAGTAATTATATTTCATTTTATTTAATACTTTTTAAATTATAAATCATTTCTTACTTTTTCTACTGATCACAAATTTACATGAAAATCTTTACAACTCTCGGATTTTTCTTAAAATTTGTTTATCAACTAATTGGTAATAACAGGTAGGTATGGTAGGGGGGTGATATATTAGTTAATTCTTACAACAAATATGTTTCATTTAGTAAATAATTTTAATTAAACAACGACTTCATATTTCATTCCATTATAGTATAACCAAACCTTGCATTTCTTGCCACTAGATGTCGCCTGTTCTTTTGTTTCAAACAATATAGGCTCTTCGTTTTCATATCCTTTGTCAAAATCATACGCTGGTCTATGATTGGTAAATGGATATTTTGAATTTTTGGATTTAGAATACGAGTTACCTTTTTTAGAAGGCTTAAAATTCTTCTGCTTAGTCTGGATGTTAATATCATAAGGAACCACTTGATTTTGAAAGTAATAATATGGATATGGGGGTATAACGTAACTTGGTGGTGCGTAATATGGGTTCATATCTGAATAATGAGGGTTTGCCTTGTTGATAGGTATATCCACTCTATATGGATTTTCTGGTGGATATTCTGAAACTGGTATCAATTCCTTATACTTGGTTTCGTATTCTCGCGTCAGTAATGGAATGTTGTCTTTTGCTTTTTCGGTTTCTTTTGGTTTTGTACTTTTAGCCGTGGAATTCGGTTTTCGGTGAACTGAAAAATACGTAAAAAGATTGGCTGTTTCGTTGAAGATATCTGGTCTTGTCGATTGAGACGTGACAGTAGGTGTAGTTGCTTCGGCTTCGGAACTCTTAGCTTCTTTAAGTTTGTAATCGGTGTTGCAGAGGGGTTGTTCATAGCTGTCTGCCCAGTCCTCTTTGATCATATCGGAAGCTTTTTCGGCAATCATGATAATTGGGGCATTAGTATTGCCGTTGACGATATTTGGCATGATGCTACCGTCCACGACTCGTAGACTTTTGATGCCGTATACCTGAAAGACATTTTAGACGTGTCAGTAAGATAAAACCAGTGATCAAAAATCATCCATGATTCTCATGATATCCAGATGCGAATATAACAACAGAAACTATTGTTTGAATAATTTTATAGTCGGTAGTATTTTTTAAAGACAATTGACCTATAAACAATGGCCTGATAATAAATAATAAGTGTTACTTGTATCTATCGATTGAAGACGAGCATACTTCATCGCACTGCTTTTATGGAGGTTAGTAGAGAAACAATCTGACGGGAATCAATTTAGAAAAGTGCGTTTTCTACATGAATCGACCGGGAAATCAGAGAATCAAAGTCAAAATTCCTAGTTTGCTAAAAAGTCTAGCCATTAATGACATAAGATCAATTTCGAGGTCAAAATATATTGTCAAAAATAATATTTTATGTTTTATTAAGCGACTTTGATAACCTACCTTATCATATAGGTACTACTCACTCGTAATCTGGGGTCGACGACAGCTTCGTAGTTCTGTACAGGTCCCATCGCGCAGGTCCCTACGGGGTGGTAGATGGTAAGCGAGTGGTGGCGAGCCTGGCACTCCAGATGCTCCGCTGACATTAGCTCGTGAGCCGCGCAGCCAGGGTTACGCCGCGGATTCGGACGAGCGTTCAGTTCCTGCAAAGCTGGCTGGCTCACCAACTCTTGAACTATACGGGCTCCTTCCACCTGAAGTCATGGAAAATTTTTAATCATTCTCTATCTCATTATAACTATGTACAAGTCGATACCACCGCTTATCAAGTTATGGTTTTCATTTTCGTAAATATTTTGGAATAAGTTTATCATTGCAACAATTTAAAAAACTACATTAACTTAATTGTCTTTATTACAACATATTACAGGTTAAAGTTCACTCTGTTCACCTACCATTGTTTTCACATCATCTGGATGCGAGTAATAATTGGGATAAATTCGTGGTGGTGAATATGGGCTTGCGTCTTTTAATTCCAAATACCCCCGACTCTTTGGTCTTAAGAGTAAAGGCACTATTGAGAAAGATGAGTCGAACAAAATATCTTCATACAGTTGTGCATACGTTTCATCTGTCAAACCGTTAGCTCTTTTTCCAAATAATCCACCATCCATATTGTCCGCTGTCGGAGCAATAAACAGCTGAATATCGGGATAGTCATCGGCTGGATCCTGGTACTTGGTATTGACGAATGCCATAGCCTCCGCTTCCATCATGCTGTAGAAAGGACCACTATTGTGAACGGAGAAATCTATTAAAGCTGGAACAGCCATGACATTGTTGATATTGAAGCAGTAGTCAGTACCATTGTTGTAAGGATTGTCGAACAAGAAGGAGTGGCCGCCCATAGCTATGTGGTCCTGAAGATTCTTCCCTACTCCTGGGAGATTCACTATAGGGTAAATTCCAAGTTCCTTTAAATGTTCTGCATCACCGATACCAGATAACATCAGTAATTGAGGGGATTGAATTGCTCCAGCTGATAGTATGACTTCTCGACTTGCTTTTACGATTTGCGAATGCCCTTGTTTTGAAAACATTACTCCGTAGGCTCTCTTGTGTTCATCTATAAGCACTTTTTCAACTAACGAATGA
This sequence comes from Pectinophora gossypiella, assembly GCF_024362695.1. NCBI lineage: Eukaryota > Metazoa > Arthropoda > Insecta > Lepidoptera > Gelechiidae > Pectinophora > Pectinophora gossypiella. Next base: position 4,979,845 of record NC_065423.1, read on the forward strand.
ACGCTGACGTGAAGGTTCTTTCTCTTCGCTGCTGGTCGGAGGAAGGCCTTAGCAGTACTACATCGAAGACCATTTCGTACTGTAGCGTGGGACCTTGTAAATCCAGTTTGATATTCACCGTTGACATCTCTGATACTGTAACCAAGTTGTGCGCCAGCTTCTAAAATTTTTCTTGTTATTGGTTGCTCGTAGTTAAAATACTCAATTGTCAGGGGACCTCCGACACTGTGATACGGATCTTCCTGATATTCAGGAATTGTCATATCTTCTGACTTTCGGAAGTACGGCATCACATCATCGTAAGACCACCCAACGTTGCCCATGGCTGCCCAGCTGTCGTAATCACGTTTGTTTCCTCGTATGTATAACATTGCGTTGAGTACACTGGATCCACCAAGCACTTTGCCTCTGGGCCACTTGCATCGTTTGTCAACCATGCTTAAACAATACTGATCACTGGGTTCAGTAACAAATTGCCAATCTATAGATGACGTTTGTAACACTGGGAATAGCACTGGGACCTCTGATAATACGTTTTCGTCTTGTCCGGCCTCTAGCAGTAGCACTTTCCAGTCAGGATTTTCTGACAGACGATTAGCAAGGACTGCTCCGGCTGAACCACCGCCTACTATTATGAAGTCATAGCAATCATAAAGATGATCGACGGGTCTGACGCGATTTTCAGCGTCTTCGATATCGGGCCGATACAGATGTATGGCCATGCGAACTAGGATCATAGCACCAAGTCCCGGTAACAGTCCAAATGTGATCCTCGAGGTGGATACGATAGTCTTGAGTACCAGGGAGTCATGGCTCGACATTTTGCCAGTTACACCTCCGAGTGAAGTTAGTGCGATACTGATATGAAATAATATTGAATGGACAACTGTGTTGACTTAGCAGATTTAATATTAACGCCGGATCAGGTTATGTATTGTTGCATTACATTTAGCACAGAGTAATTTGTAACATCGATGTAATTTTTATCTTTAACCTTTTGACTCTATTATGGTATACATAGAAAATTCCATTTGAATAAAAGATTTTTAAATTGAAGGTATAGATAGTTACGCATCTTTACTGCATTGACTATAAGATCATAATCTTCGCTGTATGTAAATGATGATGATGATGGCCTACAACACTACTATTTTAGTAGACAAATATCAAAAGTGATTCCAAATTATTTTTACCCTACTGTCTACCCCAGTACGGATTACTAATGTGAGATTATGTATGTATGTAATTACTCTGTATTTTTAGCCACAAGCAAAGTTAAAGTGTCAGCGAATATTATGTGTTCAATGCATTACCACACTCGATTACACCCGACATACGAATGAATTCCCATTGTGTTATTATGAACTTTGTTTACAATTTTTTCGGGGTAAAGTGTATAATGTATATTATTCATTATTTTAAATGATTTTTGTTTTATAGCACTTATCCGTGCTTAGGGAAACTCACAAAGAGAAAGTTTAAATCGAAAAAAAATCTGACTCGGACGGGATTTGAACCCGCAGCTCTTATCAAGCCGGGACGAGCGTTCTAATTATTACACCACCGGTGTCCTGTCCATGCGATACTTTCCATTTATTTATCGTGATTAAGCCGACCCTACCGCCATCTATCTAGAATATTGAGTACTAATATTACTTAAGTCCCATCCGAGCCAGAATATTTTTCGATTATAATTTCACATACATTACATATAATCACGCCTCTACACTGTTCGGTTTGGCAAAGCCACAAGTCTTTTTTATGAATGTTTTATCTGTGTATCTAATTTGTTGGGCTTTTTATTTCTATGTCAAAATAACACACCTATTTCCCACCGGGGTAAGCAGAGACTATGGAATTCCATTTGTTTCGATCCTGACAAACTTCTCTTGCTTCCTCCACATCTATCAATCGTACCGTCAAACCGTCGCCGGTAAAATGTCTGGTAGGTCTTTTTAGTTATCAAATTGTAGGATTTATTTGTTAATCAAATCATGTTCAAGGTTATATATTGATACAACAAATTTCTCTTACATCAACATTTATTATAAATGGAACTTAACAACTATTTGGAACTTTTGAAACTAGATTTAATAAATAATCGATTCACGTCCATTTGTTCGTGCTTAGTGACTAAGAATAAGTTAAATAAATTACAATAAATTAACAGATAGTCATAGTTATCGAGGATGGTAAAATATTTACAAAATAGTCAAGACTGAATTATGTTTGATGATGAGACTATGTACGATGTATTGTTGTGTTCGTTTTCTTCTGTCGATTGTTTTCAATTTCTTATTAATTTAAAGAATGAAAGAAACGTTTATTATATTTCATTATCGCATTTTGTAATGTAGATTAGCCTTGGCGTACATTTATTGCTTAGCCATCATGCTTCGTTTCATGATCTCCTTTCAATTATTTGTAATGAAATCCGGTATCATCCCTTCACACATTAATACTGATAAGCACCTACGTTTTCTTTGTACATTCACATCAGGCGTAGTAGTTCAGCCACGCTTCTTTGATCATATCACTGCCTTTCTCTCCAATCATAATTATCGGAGCGTTTGTATTCCCGCTCACCAGGTTGGGCATGATACTCCCGTCAATGACCCTAAGACCCTTTACGCCATACACACGAAGTTGTGGGTCTACTACAGCATCAGGGTCCCAGTAAGGTCCCATCTTCGCAGTACCAACTGGATGGTATATCGTGCAGGTGTACTGTCTAATCATGCATTCCCAGTAAGCATCTGTATATCTTGGTACACTGACACACGCAGGGAATACATGTTTATTCAATACAGAACCGTGACGCTGAAACGCTCTGGTCTTTGAAACAGCAACGGCTATCTTTACTCCTTCGACTAAAGTTTTGACGTCCATTTCGTCTACCAGGTAGTTCGGGTAAATGTATGGATAGTCATAAGGATTTGCACTCCGCAATTGGATGTATCCTTTGCTTCGTGGACGGAGCAGCATAGGAATTATACTCCATACGTCCATATTGTTTATCGGTCTAAACACAGCATCATAAAATGTATCCATTAAACCGTGAACTTTTCTAAGTTGCTCCCCTCCATCTGAATTTGTAGAGCCTGATATAAAATGAAATTCAATGTCAGGAAAATCTTCAGAAGCATTCACGTACTTTGTGTTGACGAATGCAAGACCTTCCACTCCTCCCATTATTGTTAAAGGCCCTTCTCCTAAAACAGCATACTCCATCAGTGTACTAACGGTGTGAAGACGATGTTCGACTATAGAAATTTCTTTGTTAACCATAAACGCTAGACCGCCAAGTCCAATATGGTCCTGAAGGTTTTGTCCTACTTTCAGATTTTGTATCACTGGTATCCTATGCTTCGTCAATTCCTCAGCAGGTCCAATCCCTGATAACATTAATAACTGCGCAGAATTTATAGTGCCAGCAGATAATATCACTTCCTTACGAGCTCTAATACGATGTATCATTTTGTTCTTTACAAATTCGATGCCAAATGCGATCTTTGTTCGAGGATCTATCATGACTTTTGTGACATGAGAGTGCATGGCTATATGCAAATTTTTCCGATCCTTCGCTGGTCGTAAGAAGGCTTTGGACGTTGAGCAACGACTTCCTCGTCTAAGTGTACCTTGGGCAACCATAAACCCAGTTTGGTTTTCCCCGTTGATGTCTCTGTTCGTGTAACCCAACTCCATGCCAGCGTCAACGAAACTGCTGACGAGGGGAGTGTGGTAAGGTGCCTCAGCTACGGTTAGGTATCCTCCGGTGCTGTGGTAGGGAGTCTGCGCTAGGTAGGGGTTCTGGTTGTCTTCTGATTTCTTGAAGTAGTACAGTACATCCTTGTAGCTCCACCCTTTGTTGCCAAGAGCTTCCCAGGTATCGTAGTCTTTCTTGTTTCCTCGTAGGTAGAGCATATAGTTGAGGACAGAGCTACCACCAAGGACCTTTCCTCGTGGCCAGTTGCATCGACCTCCTTCCATAGCTGCGAACATATAAAATAACGTTTTTATTCATGGTTGTGTGTGTTTCAAGAATGAATGTTTTGACTTTGTGGACCATATAAACAAGTTTATTGTTTCTCATACTCATTTTCTTTTTGAAGCTGGGGACTTTGCAATTCAAATTTCGTGCACTGTATCATTGGGACTAATAAGACCTATCTATATTGTTATAGCTGTTTTAAGTTTACCTCTAAGCCCCACACTATCTATGTAGTATATAATTATAGTATTTGCTTAGGGGTGAGAAGTTTCATCGTCTCATGCTCCTAATTTCTATTAATATAATCGACTCCCTCACCTAAGCAGCTAGTCCCCTGAGGTTCAGTCTTGTACTTCCAGTCCAGCTTGCTGAGCTGCAGATACCCGGCCAGGAGCGGGACGTCCGATATCTCCGTTTCATCTCCCCCAGCTTCCAGAAGTAACACCTTCCAATGAGGGATCTCTGACAAACGGTTCGCTACTACCGCACCTGGAATTTTAGGAATAGTAACATTAGTACATTTGTACATTGTTTGATTCACAAATGAATAATATGCGTATATGTTAGTCTATGTGGGGTTCTAAACACGTGTGACAAATTTCATAGGTGTATGTATGTATGTATGTCTGTCCACGCGTTTTTCAGAAACTACAAATCGTATTGCAACAATTTTTTTTTTTTGTGTTAATGGTAAAGACTTTCTGTAGCTTCTAGTTAGTGAGCGACGTGTTCTGCGAGATCGTGTACTCACTGACCAGCTGAGCCGGCGCCGACTACGATGAAGTCGTACTCCGGCTGTAGTCTGGCCTCGTCCACGTCAGCGGGCCGACCCTCGGGGTCCGTTTGGTCATATTGGAAGTACGCTATCGCTGCCACCAACATCGGAATAAACCACGCTACCTGGAACGCGGTATGGTGATAATGTTACTTAAAGACCTCAGGGGAATACTGATCATACTAATATACAGGGTGTTCGTAAAGAATACCGAGGGGGACGTTTCAGACCATGATTCTGAAATAATATCAAGTGAAATTTTCCGTGTGTTTTTTAAGTACATTATTGTCAATTCTACACTTTTGCGATGGAAAATTCCACTTAATATTAACTCAGAATAATGAGCTGAATCATCCCCTTCAGTATTCATTACTATGACATTTACGGGGTGTAAATGTATACAAGTACGCATGGGAGTATGGATGTTAGTGACACCATAATTAATACTGGGGGGGGGGGGATTCAGACTATGATTCTGAGTTAAGTAGTATTTCGATGAATTGTTTCAATGGGGCCTGTTTAGCCCTCCAGTTATCAAATGAAATCAAATATATACGTACTTTACAAACAAAACATACAAACATTTATAAAACAAATTACATGTACTGTACAAATAGGCGGCCTTTTTTCCCTAAAGTAATTTCTTCCAGACCGGACGACTACCAGGAATCAGCCATAAAAAGTTATGTACAATAATTATGGTGCCAAGTGACTTCTGATCCCATGCAATCTCCGAAGAGAGTGAAACTGCACGTGTTGCAATGTTCAAGTGTGCTGCAGTATGCGCGTGCGCACAGTGCAAGTAATTACCTGCGTACCTGCGGCGGCGATGGCCGTGCCCGCCATCACGTCGGCCGCCGCGTTCACTATCGAACTCATCTTGGCACCTGAAACAGTATAGTTATAGTGTTAGTAAGGTGGAAAGTCAAATCAAATACACTTTATTGCAGATATATCAATTTTAACAATCACAATTCACACATAACATTTGAATACAGTACAACTTGCGCGGCCTTATTGCTCTAGAACAATTTCTTCCAGGCCACCACTACCAGGAAATAAACATTTACTAGACTTGGATGCGAAGAAATAAATCTTCTTCTTATCGTGTAGGTTGTGAGCTGGAATACCAGCCTCATCAACCCTAGTGTCAGGTTTATGATTGAGCCGCCAAAAGAAATAAATAAATAAGACATTATGTATGAACCCTTATAAAGTTAATAAAATTATTATTATATATAACTCCCTTTGATGATCAATGATTAGAGCGACCGACAAAATATATATAAGTATAGACTACTCCGGCCTGAGGACTCAAATGACCTCCAAATAAAAAAGGATTTCTATACTACGGACAAAACTTTCTTTTGCGATACTGACTCAGATGTTCCACCAGTAAGGACCAGTGGACAGGAACGTGCGTGACCCGCAGTACTGTTACTCGGCATCGTCTGCGCCTGCGACGTGCGCACGAGTCGACGTCTCAATGGCGGCCGCTTTTGTACGACACACTTTTCACTTCGGCCATTGAAGTCTTTGTCCTCTCTCGAAAGACGTAGAAAAACATTGTGCAAGGTTTTTACTATATTTTCTTTGGTGTTTACTAATTCCGAGAAATAGTGAAAGGATTTTAAGTAAACAAGAAATTAATGTGGAACAGGCTATAAAAAAGTTGATAATTATTTGCCCAAAATATATATTTGTTGCCCAAACTTTAGAACCACTTAGCTAGATTTCATTTGAAAGTTATCTGATTACAAGAGCCATGTCAAGTGCCTTTAGCGGCTCAATTATAAATCTGATATAATTATATTGAATTTATGAGATTGGCCATCGACCTTACTACCCACACGAGGAAAGAAGAGTCCATATACTTTTATAATATTTTAACACTCATAGATACTTGTCATGTGTTATAACGTCACATAGTTGAAACGCGATTATGTATCTCCACTGACTCTAATTACGTCCCCAAGTGCAATCTGACTTATAAGAAACACTATCTAGTAATAAACCAGCCATTTCCGTGTCATCAAACTATAATACGACTATTAGAAAATGAAATCCGCTAAAGACATCATCAAGTTGCTTTTCCTTATTAAAAGAAGTTTATTGTCTTTTAATGTAGGTGGATTAAAATGGTTCCTCTTTCCCACATTTAGAGGGTAATGACTCTTAGGATTCATTAGAAGTAGTTTTCTTTTGGGGTTAATAGGTGGAATGTTTTTACTCGTATCTTTCTCTACGTATTAGATGAGTTTGCCTAGTGTAGTTTTCCCCGCTACTAATCTTCTATCGTGTGGGTTGTGAGGTGGAGTACCAACCTCATCAACCCTGGTGTCAGGGTTACTATTGAGCCGCCAAAGGCCCCTGACATGGCTCATGTAACGACTACTTACTTACATCAGTAAGTAGTAACCGGGACCAACGGCTTAACGTGCCACCGAAGCACGGATCATCTTACTTTCGGACAATCAAGTAATCAGCCTGTAATGTCCACCATAAAGTGATTTTTGTGATATGTCACCGGAATTCGAACCCGGGGTTTCCGGATCGTAAGCCCAACGCTCAACCACTGGACCACGGAAACTGTTATCATTTACTGAAGTAGTTCATCAATAAGTAGGTTTTGGATTGATTCTACTACCGATTCGGTTTTGTTAAATAATGTTTTTGTTAAATATAATAGGCTAGTGTTTGATCACAATCTCACCTGGTGGTAAGTGACCATGTGGTCTAAGGTAGATCACGCTTACCTAGCAAATGCCTATTCACTCTAGCCTTGAAGACTCCCAGATTATAACGAGTTGGAAAACAGATGAGTGTGAAAAAAACAGTGTGTTATGTTTTGGTTATTTAAGACATTTAAAGTTATAAGAGTAAACCAAAATATTGATCATTTTAATACATACATACATACATAAACTCACGCCCGTAATCCCTAATGGGGTGGGCAGAGCCACAAGTAATCAAAGACAACTTGCAGCCACTGTTGATACGAAGTCCAAAGATGGATATGATGAACCTTATGGTGATAAGGGATCAGCCTATCTCCCATAACATTAGTCCATCATGTTAGAGGACACAATCCCGCTGTCGGTTTTTACGACATGCCCGGGAAGAGAAGCAGCTGAACGTGTTCTATGTTTTTTATTTGCTCCCAGAACAGCATAGAAGAAATCATTTTAATATCAAATTAATATCTTGTTATAAGTATGTATTTTTAGATAGGTACTGCTTTATTGCTTTAGGAAAATTGCCATAAAATATATTGATATCATGGTGGTGGTGGTGTGATAAGTTGAAGGCCCGTCCCCCTGCCGCTATTCATTATAATTACCAAAACGGTGTGCTCACGTACCCTCACTGTGCGCGGGAGTTCACTGTAAAGATAGGCTACACAAGCCATCTTCGGGCGCATCAGCGTCGTGCCGACTAGGAGTCGAAGTGGTCGCCATGGCCGAAATCGGTCGGAGAGATCATCATCATCATCATCATGATGGAAGCCTACCGAAACTAAATGGCTACTTATCAAAAAAAAAAAAAATTCAACCGTTTTCAACAATACAAAATTTGGTAGAAAGTTAATTTATCGTTACCGTTCAACCGTATAGCTACCAGTATGAGTATGAATGTATGTATGTATGTTGTTTCCATCCAGAATACTAAGCGGTTCCGGTGAAAATAGCAAGTGTTATGTAACGTTTCGTAATTCGTGAGTCCCCAGTGCGCGGGGCGATTGGATGATGAGCCGCGAAATATGGAAAGTATTGACTAAGAAATTGTATTATGAAATAGTTCTTGACAAGCGAAGGAAGGAATGCATACTAAATGGCCATGTGTACGTAGTATTATGCTTTATTGTATGCTTATGCTTTTCACTCGGCATCATGTTATAGTATTTTATGCAACAGTTGTATAAGAAGGGTCAAAAAATGCGAGTGGCGTGAGTTGCGATGTGAGCCTTGGCGAACATCGCAATAAGAGACGTCACGAGCATTTTTTGACCTAGTTATACAACGTTGCATACAATACTTTTTCTACGACGACGTAATTTTAAACGAAACACAAAAATTTTCCAATTTATTTTCCAACGCGCGGGAAAATGGCGGCAAATGTATACTTTTTTTTTATAGTATATCTATGGCACCAAACAAAGTAAAGGTGCCAGTTTCCAGGTCAAAAAAAAAAAAACAACAACAATGCTTTTTTGGCGACATTATAGTACAGTTACACTTTGTAAACAATGCTTTTATAGGCCATAGAGCGTACACTTTTTCAAAGAGTTTAATTATGTATGTACTTATATTAGACTTTTTGGTTATTTAAATGCCAGATTAAAGTAGAGGAGTAGAAAAAATATAATATTAAGTACATACATACATAAACTCACGCCCGTAATCCCTAATGGGGTGGGCAGAGCCACAAGTAATCAAAGACCACTTGCAGCCACTGTTGATACGAAGTCCAAAGATGGATATGATGAACCTTATGGTGATAAGGGATCAACCTATCGCCCATAACATTAGTCCATCATGTTAGAGATGTGTGTGTGTCCATCATGTGTTGTGTGTGTGTGTGTTTGATTAAATATAATATTCGTTTTATATAAACAGGTCTTATTGGTTATAAATTGGACTGGATTTTAAGTACTATGATAGTTGCGATACATCACATCACAGACACTTCAGACTACCGAATTTTCTATTTATCTCTAAATCTAAACAAACTAACGGCAGGCTATAATCAGCGTTTTGACATAATAAAGTCAAAATGACGGGTATAACTTAAAATAAAATTAGGAGGTGTCTGCAGGAATCAGGGCCAGTACTTACACATATTTCGGGGTAAATAGACCCATCAGATAATCAGGGAAGGTAATAAGTAGTTAAGAATTTATATATGTATACGGACTTCCTAAGCCTTGGTGAGGTAATGTAGATAAACTGACGGCACGCTATGATTGCTGTTTTGACGTTTGTCCTACTCATCAAGTTTCGCATTAAATAATTGTCGAAGGAAGTAAATAGGTGTAGTTTGTTATGTTCGTCAAGTTTCGAATTAATTTATAACTACGTATATACGTTATAAAACTATACTACACCTATTTACCCCGAAATATGTGTAAGTACTGGCCCCGATTCCTGCAGACACCTCCTAATTTTATTTTAAGTTACACCCGACTGTTAATTTCAATATGAATGAATGAATAACCCGGGCGAATAATCTTGCTGATATGCAATCCATTTGATGGATGTATGTTAGTGTTTTTTTTAAATTTACGCCAATATTGACGTGTGTTCCATAAATTTTATGCCTGTCCCTTTTCGGTGGATTAGAAAATGACAGCAACTTAAACTAAAATTAGATGGTGTGTGCTGGAATCGGCAACAATATCTACCTGATATTGAATTCTGAATGCATGCCTGTTGATCGTGGCTTACTGTCTACCACGATTTATAGTTCGCACGTGGCTTTAATATAAGTCTTGCACTAATTTCTACTGCTGCTGATATTATAAAGGCGATAATACTTCATGGTTGACTTGTTGCAATAGATTACTTCTATCAGTTGTTTTCGTGTGTTTACTTCTTTATGACTTTTCGTAAATTCACTTATGTTCTATGGCAAAAGTTTATTTAGGAACAAACATGGTCTAAGACATTGATGTAGATTTGCCACAGATGGCAATAACGTACAAAATTGAAGACAACAGGGGGTTAAAATGGTCACTTGCGCTTATAAAAGTAAGCGCGCAATGCAATGCTTTCTTAGATGAATTGCTTCGATGTGGCCATTTTAACTCCCCAGGCTTGGGAGGCAACAGGCTGAGAAGATATACCTATATTTGTAACAATTAATCGACCCTAGTGTGTCGATAACGATAAAGCGCTGAATGAGAGAATTCGACGACAACGCTGGCGTGGTCGGTATCGGGGTCCTGAAGTGTTTGTTGTCGCGAGCTTGTAGAATAGGTATGTTGCTATAGTTAGACAATAATCACCTAGATTTTTCTGTACCCATAAACAAGCGTAAATTAATGAATTCTTCTCATTTAATTATAGAACCGGTCAACGAGTTATATATTCACTCAAGATTTGTCATTGGCGCATCGCTAGCCGCGGAAGCCAGAAGAAAAAAAAAAAAAAACGAGTTATATATATAATATAACATAGCATAATATATGGATCTTCGAAGGGATAGTAGAGACATCTCTACATATAAATAGAAATGTTTTATTGCGACCATGTGTTCGTACAAATTGTGGTGTTATAAAAATACAGAAGTAAGTATTATATATACATATACGTGTAGTACATACACCTGATGTGGTAGTAGTTTTACAGCTAGTTACTTAATTTAGTTTTTGACGTTCAAAAAGCGCTAACTTTGTAAGCCAATTTTGAAAAAGAAATATTTTTGTATTTTTTTTTGACTCACTCCTCGTCAGCTATGTTTATTTCCCATGTTGTAGGGGGCGAGCTTATTGCCTTCTAAAAATAGGTGTTACAATTAAGTAGGTACGTGAGAATTCCTCTCCAACCAATATACAGTCACGAGTACTAATATGTAAACACTTTGAAACCATGTCACATTAACTTTTTTGACAAATTAAACCGTAAGTCTCATTGTATGCCAAATATGATAGTGCGACAGGGTTCTAAAGTGGGTACATGATATTGCTCACGACTGTACTACTCTGTTTTTTTTTACTCTAAAAATAAACAGCTTTATCAGCTCACCTTAACTGGGTGTTACTTTCACGAAGTATGCACACAAAAACGCACTGCACTGCACATCGGAAGGAAAAACCAAGTCACTCGATCACAAGTAACCCATTCATGCATTATATTCGCGATCACTTTCCCTGATAAACGAGTTTAGTTTTGTTTTTTGCGAGTCGAACAGGCCCTTAGATAAACAAATTGTTTTTTACGTTGTTTTGATTAGAGATCGTATTGTAACGACGGGACTTCCGGAAGTTTTGAATGAAAGCTTTTCTCTAATAGTTGAGAGAATATTTGAACTATTGGAGTGTCAATTTCGAAGTTTGAATTAATAAGCGGAAATATGCTTATATGATTAACTACCACATTTTTTTCAAAAATGTTGCCAAATTACAGCTTAAACTTTTAGGTAGGAGGAGAAAAATGGGGGACCGCACTCTTAAAAACTTCCAATGAAGAAAGAACTTCGGGAGCACATTCAAAATTTCCGAAACCCTGATCATAAAATACCTCTAAAACTATATGAACACACTTGAAACCACTGATACTGTAACTATACTGTATAATTCACTATAGCGGTGTTGCGTGCCGCGTACCGTTGGGACGCATGCGCGAACGGCCACTTTCTTTTAGCCCCGGTGAGCGACTCTTGCGCATAGACGGTGCTTGCGGCTTGATAGTGGATCAATAGTGGGAGAGGCTAGGGATATGGATTTAGAATGTTTTTTTTAAATGTAAAGAACCGTTAGGTATTACCTAGGAAAGGCGTTCTTTTTATTATTATTTTTTTTTACAGACAAAAGGAACATACAAGGAAAACAGACAGTACAGATAATGTATTTTCTACCCTAGATAATGTATTCTACCTAAGGTTCCATATTCGAATCTCGCGGTATTTCACACAAAGAATCACATAATAATTTAAAAAAAAATGTAGACAAGCAAGGGGGGCTAGTAACTTATCACTACGAAGTTCATCAAATCTGTCTTCGAATTCTATCTAGAATATAATAGGCATTATGGTAATAGCTTTTACACAACGGATAAATATCGTTTTTACTATTTACATACACACCTAAGTGGTTTACTGGTCTAAGTAACTGTGTAGGTAGTACAGCGACTATGCAATCTAGTTGTACATTAAATTGTTCTTTCACTTCAGTTCGATAAACAATTTCGTTTAAGCTACATAAAAGCTGTCGACAACACTTTCTTGCGGTTTTCCCCGAGTGTTTGTTTTTTTCTTACAATTTATAAGTGTTTGCGGTCATTGACTTATTAAGTTAGTTCTGTTACTAGTGGTGACTATTACTATGTGGTGAGTGTGACTATGTTTTCTGGAATCTTAGGGTGGTATTTATAAACGAATCTCAGCTGAGACTGGGCAGTCAGTCTGGGCAGTCAGATCATGCTCAAGTCCCTGTTTTTATATAAGAACTGTCACATTGACATGATCTTAAGCGCAGTCTCAAAGCTGAGATTAGTTTATTAATACCACCCTTAGTGAGACAGATCAGGGGGGTTAAAAATGTGAGTGCGCATATAAAAGTAAGTGCGCAATGCAAACAAATGTCAAATAGCAATATTGCTTTCTTAGATGAATTGCTTCGATGTGGCCATTGTAACCCCCCAGGTTCAAATAGAGTAAGTTTTGGTTTTTTTTTTTTTTTCAAATAAAACCCCTGACTGAACAGGGTAGCTGAGGTTGATCATCAACCTCACAACCCACACAAGAGAAAAAGTAAGCTTTACAAAAAATATAAGATATATTTTAGGTGTTATTTCCTCTTCCCCGAAACGATTTACATAGTTTCTTTTAATTGTAAGTTATATAGAGTTTTATCGATCATCCATTTAATTGGTAGTGTTAAAATATTTCACTTTCACCTAAGGAATAACTTTTTACACATTCTTTAGACTTCTTATAGTGACGGGCGCAAAACAGTTTTTTATGCGAAGTCATTTTTTCATCGTCATGATCATTGAATTTTAGTTTACTGTTTGATTTCCCACTGTTCCTTGGTTCAGCACCAATAAATAGAGTCGTTCTATTATTCTAAAGGTTCCAAGCTTCATTCCTAGTGTGGATGATAAAATTATCCCTTAATCTATTACTACATGATGGAATATCTTCATTGAATATAGATTTTCATTGAATTCTAGACCCTAGGCCATTCTATCATGTGACTTGTGAGGTGGATTACCAACCTCATTAACCCTGGTGTCAGGGTTACACGGGAGGGATAGAAGAGAGTCGATGCATTCAATTCGTGAATAGGTAATTCATGAGGATGATACAAAGTGTTTGGCCAATTGTATTTATTCATCAATAGAACATAACAATGACCATTTTTACAAAGACCTAATCAAAGTGTGTACGAGTATATATATTTCTATTTATGCATTTATTTTACCTGTTTTTGTATTGTTACTTTTTGGCATTCTCTAATAATAAATACTTTCTTTCTTTCTAAGTCGGAGTTACATAACAACGTGCAAAAAGTATTGGAAACTAGATATTGTGAAACTTACAATTACCGTTACGTTATAGTTAGTAAAAATGTTGTATCAAAAAAGTGCAGTGTTATGTTTTACTGATAAGAACGTTGCTCTACTTACGAACAAAAATTAGATGCTACATATTAAACGGCTTTTTCCGGCCAGTCGACTGCCAATATTTTTTATAATTTAACCTTTTTACTTGTCATAGGAAGTATTTTTGGTTTCAACATACGGAAACGACAATTATTTTACAGATACATAGCTACGTAGCACTCGTAAATTCACGCCCGCCACCCGTATTTGTTATTGAAGTGAGCAGAATTGTAGCTAAGTCTTTAGAGAATAGCTTTTTAACAGATATAGTAGGTATAAATATATAGTAGAAATAAAGCGAAAGTTGATGGTAGGCCTGGCAGAGGAAGACCTAGAAGGATTTGCATTGACCAAATTGGAGATGTCTTTAGAAAATGTTTAGTACGATCTACTCTGCGGCGTGCGTGTGTGAAGCGATTGATGAATGTGGAGGAAGCAAGAGAAGTGTGTCAGGATCGAAGCAAATGGAATTCTATAGTCTCTGCTTACCCCGGTGGGAAATAGGCGTGAGTTTGGCAATTTTACATATAGTAAACTAGTTTCTCCGCGAGGCAGACCAAAGCCACGATGGTGCGATGACATCGTGGACGTAACTGGCCACAAAGCTGGCCCACGACAGGAACGGCTGGCAATAGATGGATGAGGCCTTCACCCGAAAATGGGTACCCAAAATCGAATAAATTATACAATACCTACTTACATTACATTTGTACTTACACTTTTATACATTTTAGAAATAAAATGATTTATTAATATTATTATTAAATTAGTCACTGCATGATTTTTCAAAGTACATCGGATCCAACTGTAGACTTGTTAACGAAAACTTCCACATTTTCTACCTTGTGAAAATGACGTACAAGATCGGATGTGTCGGCGAAAGAAAGTGAATTTCCAGAAAGTGTTTTAGTGGACCTGTTTGTAACATGGCCACACGTGACACGTTTTCACACGTGGTCACCTGTTCGGTTACATAACGTTTTATTTCAGTTTATACTAAGGACTGACTGTGGTTTAGATCACTGATTCTGTCAGAACCTTTTAAATGATCGTATATCGTGCTGTTTGGTTGAATGTGCAGTGAGACGCGGTCGAGAAATAAATGATTGTCGTCACGTGGTTTCCAGAAAGTTCGCCCCATATTACACGGAACTTAAACATAGCTGGCGAAGAGTCGGTGTATAGGTATATTATACATCTCTGCCAGCGGCCTCTGTGGTCCAATGGTCGAGCGTTGGTCTCACGATCCGGAGGCCCCGAGTTCGAATCCCTGGGGACATATCACAAAAATCATGTGATCCGTAGTTTGGTACATTACAGGCTGATCACCTGATTGTCAGTAAGATGATCCGTGCTTCCGAAGGCACGTTAAGCTGTTGGTCCCGGTTACTACTGATGTAAGTATGTAGTCGTTTAATGAGCCATTTCAGGGGCCTTTTGCGGCTCAATACTAACCTTAACACTAGGATTGATGAGGTTGGTAATCCATCTCATAACCCACACGATAAGAAGAAGAATACATCCCTGCCTACCCCTTTGGGGATACAGGCGAGATGCTATGTTGTTGTTGTTTGTGTTTTGTGAGAGATAAATTTCAAAAGCTGTATTGAATTGTTGCTTATTTGGGAAGGTTAGGTATGACGTAATAAATAGTTTAAAAATAAATGTTTATCTAAACTTTGGGTATTGTTTACAAAACAGAGTGACTATTGAATTTTGTTACTATTAATATTGATCACAGTAAAGTTAACCAATAATATACTTAGATAAATAAGCTCACGATTATATTCCAATTGGGGTAGCCAGAGGTGCGGCCATCGCAAGATAACCTAAGTACGGTCACGAGTACTAATGTATACTTTGAATCCATGTCACATTGGGTTTTTTGACAAATTACTCCCTAAGTCTCATTAAATGTCAAATATGATAGTGCGACAGGGTTCTAAAGTGGGTACATGATATTGCTCATGACTGTACCTATCCACCTTCACCGAGGTTTGTGTTAATCCAACGTGATAGGTGTAGCCGTCTATAATGGTCGAGCCAACTGTGTTAGTGAAAATTGCCGGGGAATACATTTTTACTTGCTGTGTAGTGTGTGCTTACAACGATGGAAGTCAAGTACCTACTTCCTTTTTCTGCAGTAAGTAGTTGTCGTTTATTTCCATCAAAGAGTAGGTATGCTAAAATACCTTCGACTCTTGAAGTTATCAATGTTGTGTGTTCTGGTAGTTGTCCCTGTCAGCTGGATTACTTCCTCGATTGGAGAAAGTCGGGATGAATGTCCGACAAGCCTGCGAGTTGCGACAGATACAGGGTGATATAATTTAATACAAAAGAGAGGATTATTATAATATAATTCACGCGAGTCCCTCTCAAATTCACCGTCTACAGGTAATACAAAATCGTTTCATGCGGAAAGCCACGGGAGCTCCGTGGTTCCTTCGCAATGAAAATCTGCACATTGACCTAGGTCTGCCAACCATTGCCCAATGGCTCAAATTAGCTTCCAACCGTTTTTTCGATTCTGCTCCGCACCACCCAAATCCCCTGGTAGTTGCGGCTTCCGAGTACATTCCGCTTAGGGACGGTACTGAAAAGTATCGACGTCCGAAGGACGTAATATACGATCCCGACGACCCGATTACTCTAGCCATAGAGGCAGCCAATCAGCTCGCGACACCAAACACTTCAGGTCCCCGATACCGACCCCGCCGGCGTGGTCGACGATTTCCCTCATTCAGCGCTTATCGCTATCGACCCACTAGGGTCGATTAATTCTTTCAAATATTTTTCCTCTCAGACGACGCCCTGAGCCGAGGTTCGCGCCCAACTGGGCACCCTCAGGCCTGTTGTCTTAAACGTTGTACCGGGTGAGAGCCTTCAGCGCTCCCCATTTATCCGGCCAAGTAGTTAATGCCATCTGCGGCAAATCTACAATAAGTCACGTCAAAAAAAAATAATATAAATTATACAAGTAGTAAGCTGTAAGCTCCCTGAAAAAAATAAAATAAAAGTATATATTCTGTTGCGAGATTTCATGAAATATAACCATTTCATACGTACACGTTACGTATACGTTTGCATACGTTTAGTTGGGCTACAGTCTGAACTGTGAACCTCAAAAAGTGCATTATTTCATAAGATTTGTGTCTGTAACCTGTTACGTGTGTTTATTAAATAAATAAATAAATTTCATGAAATGGTCGAACACATCATGAAATGATCAATTCTAAGATCTGGCCACGACATATACATATATAAACTCACGCCTATTTCCCACCGGGATAGCAGAGACTATGGAATTCTATTTGTTCCGACCCCGACACAGAGTTATGTGCTTGCTTATTTTACAAGGATAAGAAACACTTAATCATACTTAAATGTACCTATATAACCAACTGATCCATCCACGTGCTACAAACTTATTAGGTAAAGAAGTGTTGCTGTTGCAATTTCTTGTCATTCCTTCTCCTCAGCCATAACACATTGCGAAATGACGTAGAATGCAAAAATGATAAATTGATCTTCAACAAGTTTATCCATGATAATTGCGTTGAATGAATGATGTGACTAAAGGTAACTTTCTATAAAATATTATAATATTTTAGTCATGCGCAAGTGTAATGTGAGCTTCTAGTAATGCTGAGTTCACTGTAGCGAATATAATCGTCGACTAGGTGAGGCACTGAAGCTATCTGAATATAACTGAATTATCAGATTTTACTCGTCTATTGTTTAAACTACTCTCCCTAATATTGTTCGTTGTTGTTATCAGTTATAATGATTATCTATGCTTTTGGAGATATTAAGGTGTTTTGTGAATTCGAGTGTCCCATCTTGTAAAGATTCAAAGAATTGACCTTTGTTAGGCAAGAATGGAAAATGCTACATAGACAAGATCGTGGTTCTTATATTATGATGATTGTGTTTATACATCGTAGACAACATGAACAATGGGTGACAGCCCTCAGCGCTCCCCATTTGTCCGGCCAAGTAGTTAATGCCAAATCTACAATAAGTCAAGTCAAAAAAAGGGATTAATTGGCTGATGATCGATTAAAGAGTAACACGTCATTGCTCACTGCAACTGAGCAATTGCTGCTGAGATTGCGCAGAGTCGAGAAGAGTGGAGGAAAGAAAGGTAAGCATTTGTCCAACAGTGGGATCAAGTAGGTTAGATAAGATAAAACGCCTATCAAAGAGGTTGGCCGTAATTTGAGCAAAGTGGAGGAGAGTGGAAGAATCAAAGGGAGACATTTGCCCAGCGGGTAGATAAGATAAAAGAGTAACTGATATATTTATTATTTATTGCACACAACCAGAAATAATAACAATAATTATAAACTCTTAAAACAGATGGAGGAGTCAGTCTTGTTCGTTAATAAAAGCACTTCACATATTAATGTTAACTACTTTAAAAAATGAAATTATATATATTAAGATAATTGTATCTATTAGGCAACTTCTGGGCGGGCTCTTTTCATTTTAGGCCTCGTCAATGTCTTCGGGTAAGTCTGAGGCCAAGAGCAAACCCATCAAAAGTAAAAAGAACATATTAATTGGGTATACACTCATATTTTTTGTTGAAATAGATTCCGATCCGGAAGATGTGCAGTTAGTTCAGCTCTATATTGAACAGAATTTAATTTCTCTTCGGTGTTTGCCTTCCAAGTCCAACCTACTTAGTGTCTTTTTGTTTATTTTAATTGTATAACCTCAGCTATGAAGGAGCGGAGTTTCCTGGCACAGGCATTACTATGCTTAATAGGAAACTCCAGCTACTAGTTCTAAATGTACACTATTGTTAATGCAAATATTTTTTTTTTTTTACCTATAAGTACGTCATATCCTATAGTTTCATTTCAAAGCTGCATTATCAATCTTGTTCTAGTATGACCTTGCTCAGGGAACGTTTCCTCGAATAGTGAAAGTCGGGAGTAATGTCCTACAACCATATAGATAAAGTTGTACTGGTGTACTGGATGGTAAACAAGTCCAGTGTCGAGGTGAGCGCCCTCCTCTCCTGGGGTTAGCGTCCTTCAAGCGATGCTACCCTGGTGCTTGTGCTCACTGTGTGGAATGTTGTATGACTCGTGATGACTGCGTAATGATAGATTTTGTTCCGATATTATGTGATTTAGATTGTTTATCTTATTTTTAAATAGGTTGCATCACGATACATAATTGTGTTGTAATTAAAACTCATAATAACGGGCTCTTACCGCGTTAAAACAGGGAGACAGACAGGGACAGGGGGGGGGGGGGGGGGGGGTGTCAGTTCGAGCATTTTAATTACCTATCTATGTACTTGCTGTTAGTGATGACCCTATACCTAAACTTTTGATACATAGTGTCATGTCATGCTTTTATTTGAATAAAAAAAAAAACATTTTCTGTAGCTTACCATTCATATCAATTATCTCCTTTTTCTTATCGTGTGGGTTGTGAGGTGGAATACCAACCTCATCCACCCTGGTGTCAGAGTTATTACTGAGCCGCCAAAGGCCTCTGACATGCTCAAGTAACGATTACATACTTACATCAGTAAGTAGTAACCGGGACTAACGGCTTTACGTGCCTTCCGAAGCACGGATCATCTTACTTTCGGACAATCAGGTGATCAGTCTGTAATGTCCTAACCAAACTAGGGATTATTTTCTTATATCGATTATGTTGTTATGAATTATAATTTTAGCTGTAGATTGTAGGTGCTTATAAACTTGGTTGTACGTGGTATTAATGTGTGTATGTCTGTTTGTCTGCAGGAGGATGTTGCGGGTCGATGCAGAAGCGCACCATCGTGGGCGGCTGGGCGTGGGCGTGGTGGCTGGTCACCGATGTCCAGCGGATCTCGCTCGAGGTAACATGAATGATCTTCACTTTGACTGTTCAAATATAGAACAGGAATCGTCATTACAGCGACTCAGTTAAATTACATGCATATACATATTAAATAGAGCTAAAATAATTAGTGATTAAAACCTACACAGCTTATTCACGCATGAAAGAGCGCTATTTTCTTGTAATCTATAGGTATTTTGTAGGTAAACATACGGTCACGAGCATTAATATGTATATATACACTTTGATACCATGTCACATTAACTTTTTTGACAAATTGAACTGTAAGTCTCACTAAATGTCAAATAAGAGTCCCAAATTCAATTGGGATAGTCCATTGCAAGATAACCCAAGTGCCTACCCACACTTCAACGACGTTTCTGTTAGACCAACGTGATAGCGTATCGCCGTCTATAATTATCGAACTGTGTTAGAAAAAACTGCAGCTCATGGTGCAAACCCATGCGAGCAAATTCGTTTGCAGGTAAATGAGGCTACTAAAATACTTGTAACAAAATATTTTGTGTATTTTCTTTAGCCTTCTTTCACTGTATTTTTTCCCCACAGGTTATGACGTTGAACCCGATGTGCGAATACGTAGAGACCGCCCAAGGTGTCCCGCTGACTGTGACGGGTGTCGCTCAGTGCAAAATAATGAACGAGGATGAACTACTCACAACCGCCTGCGAGCAATTCCTTGGCAAGACTGTGAAGGAGATCAAAATGACTGTCCTTCAAACCCTTGAGGGTCATTTGAGAGCTATTCTAGGTAAGTCATACATAAAGTTAAGTAAAATGAAAACCGTGCTTTTAATATTTCACCGCCATCTAGTATGCTGTAGGAGTACTATTTGTTGTAGCGCCATCTTTTATGCAGTAGAAATATTAATTGTTATAGCGCCATCTATTAAACAGTAGAAATACTAACTGAAATAGTGCCATCTATTGTACTGTTAGATGTACTATTTGGTAACGCCACCTAGTAAATCAGGCAGATACTATTTTAGTTGTAATATTTTTCGATAGATGGTGTGTGTAAAATAATACACTCAAAACAATTTTACTTAAACCTATCAACGGTCAATAAGATTTACTTCATAAATAATAATTGATTTTATTACATAAAATAAACATCCTATACGTCCCACTGCTATGTCAGGTGTCCCTAGGGAGTAGGTTTGGAACATACTCCATCACGCTACTGCACTGCTGGTTAGTGTCGTTCATAATGATAATATTTTTCACAGTTACTGAAAAATTCGTTACTAAAACAATATTAATTTAGACCACGAACACGATCAAGTGCCCATTACCCCGATATGCTCACCATAACACGCGTCACACTCGCAACATCAATCATTATAATGAGTTCGACAGCACATTATCACATGCTTACAACTGCCGCGGGCCATACTTCACGTCCTTGGAGACTCGGAAATCGGAACCACTCGGAAGTATAGAGTACAGAGCATTGGAACCCATATCGTCGTCGCTTCCGAGTTCTGTCATACAAATAGTTATATTGTATTCGGCTATTCGGCACTCGCTCGATAACAGAACTAGTGCCTATATATGGCCATCCTCGTAGTGAGGAGAGGAAAACATTGATCGCTTAACAATGGCCCCGATTCCTGTAGACACCTCCTAATTTTATTTTAAGTTATACCTGTCATTTTCTTATCCGCCGAAAAGGAGAGGGACGGATGATTGTCAACAAGTTAATTTTAAAACTAATGAATAACCCGGGTGAATAAAATAGGCATCTCGTTGGTATGCAATCCGTTTGACGTGCTGCCTACTTAACTCTATCGGGTTATTAGCCGATGTAAAATTTTTAGACGGTTGTTTGAGATTACTACTTAAAATTGACGTGTTCCATAAATTTAATGTCTGTCGATTACCCGTCCTTTTCTTTTTCAGCGGATAAGAAAATGACAGGTATAACTTAAAATAAAATTAGATGGCGTCTGCAGGAATTAGCACCAATGATCATGACATCATTTATTATTGCGTATGCCTAAAAAAAAATCCTGCGTGGATCATAATTAGGTATATCTAGCTTAAGCTCCCTCAACCAAGTTCTCCTCTGCCGCATCCGTCACACAATGTAGCCCGGCTATGCCACCTGGGAACCGATGCAGAGGGCACTCGTTCACTATGTGAGATAGGGTTTGATCCGGGTGACCACATTCACAGTATGACTCCTTTAAGCCCCATTTATGTAGGTGATGGTTCGACTTTCCGTGGTTAGTCCAACACCGGTTCATGTCATCATAACATTAGCTCACGACAATATCTCAATTGGGGTAGTCCACGTACGTCAGATCAACGTGTTAAACTATTTAATACTTTTATTATCTTTGCATATTGGTTACAATTTATATCTTTTTATTTTGTAAAATGAATACAAGTAAGTTTGTAACTTATTTATTTATGGTGAAACAAGAAACATTGAGAAGCTGTGTAGGTATACATGCAGGTGTCAAAATTTATAAAATTGTTTCAACACCATGTTCATGTCGGACGTACAGTATTACAAATAAGGTCATTATTAAGCATCAAGGAAATAAGTAAGTACCTAATAATTAGTCACATTATAAACATTTGTCAATTGTTGGTGTTTTATCATCTTTGTAGTTGTGGTTACAAACGAAGTGCGTGATTACTGGTTAACTGTAGATTAAGTGTAATTAATACCAGAGGCCATATTAAAGCAACTCATCTAAAAAGCACTTAATTTTATATGGCTGTTTAGATCCCAGTTTAATAATGTAATTAGATGGAGTTGTAAAAACCTTAGTTACCACTGGAGGTGGCCCTGTATCACTACTGATAACTCTTAATAGTGTCCTCAGCCTTGGTTGCGGGTTATTTCGGATATTCTCTAGTAATATTCTAGTTCTGTGCAATAAAGTATATTTGATTTGATTTGATTTGATTTAATATTTACCTTCCGACTAACATTGCTTTTTCACTGCATTCGATGCTTAAACAAAATTAAAACCGTTTATTGGCAAATATCCGACACAAACTTCCGGTACAAAATAATAGGTCTTCAGGTTTGCCTCTTCTTTTTTTTTGACGTGACTTACTGTAGATTTGCCGCAGATGGCATTAACTACTTGGCTGGACAAATGGGGAGCGCTGAAGGCTCTCACCTGGTACAACATTTAAGACAACAGGCCTGAGGGTGCCCAGTTGGCCTCTTCTTTGTAATGTCTCATAATCAAAGGTTTTTGATGTCTAATGTTTTATTATGACAAAGGTTGCCTGGAAGAGATTGTTACTTAGCAATAAGGCCGCCTAGTGTACTCTTCTATTTGTCTGTTGTTTGTAATTATATTTCTCAGCAGCTACAACTTCAGCGTGATAAGTTCACCTCACAGACTTGTATATTTAGCCACTTACGGTTTACAAAGTTCTACAGCGGAATTCGTGGTGCCGCGGGGTCATATTCCGGCTCGGGCTGTGAACCAGTGAATCTGACTCTCATGTTTGGGTTATAGGTTGTTTTCCAGGATTTGTGTCGGAATGGCAATGCGCTCGCCTAGATTCATGACAAATTATGAAATTCTGATTACTAAATAAAGATTAATCTAAAACTAACGAAAAACATTTTCTTTTTTCTATTTAACTTATTTACAGATTTTTCGGTGTAGCATTCTCCTAACTCTCCATGCTACTTTTTTTAGGGAAAAATAGGGCAGTGGTTTCCCTCTTTCTACACCGACAAGAGCGTGGCTCTTGTTTGTTTAGTGATGATTGATTAGTGATGACTGATTTTTTATCAATAAAAACGTAATAATTAGTCCGACATTTTATCACGTTTTTCTGTAACGTCACAGTATGCGTTTTCATAAAAATTCCATAGTAATTTCTTGTTTTGACGTTTATATAAACTGCCTATATACGTCCCACTGCTGGGCACAGGCCTCCCCTCAATCAACCGGAGGGGGTATGGAGCATACTCCACCACGCTGCTCCACTGCGGGTTGGTGGAGGTGTTTTTACGGGTACCTAATAGCCGGGACCAACGGCTTAACGTGCCCTACGAAGCACGGAATCATCTTACTTTTTCGGACAATCAGGTGATTCAAGCCTGAAAAGTCCTTAACAAACAAAGGACAGTCTCACAAAGTGATTTCGACAATGTCCCCATCGGGAATCGAACCCGGACCTCCAGATCGTGAGCTTAAACGCTCTAACCACTAGACCACGGAGGCTGTTTTGACGTTTAGTAAAAAGTAACTGATTTGACTACAAAGCGGCGAAGAGTGGAAGTATCTATGTACTATATTCCCAAGTATATGTATAGTGAATTGCCGGTATTCCCAAGAATACAGTAAGTATTAAAACACGGGTTACGTGACCAACTGTTCGGGTATATGACGCAAACATACTGTTATCAGTACGAAATTGTCCGTGAATTGTGCTAAATAACACGGTAATTCCGGGGCAGTTGGCCTTAAGGGAGAGATGGCCTAGTCCAAAAAATTCCATTAAATTTGACTAGATGTCGCTAGCGCTCATTTAGTTCGCTTTGAGTCGTGTGTGCAAACACCTGTACGCAAAAATATTGGCGAAAAAAAAACTAAAAGTAAGTAAAATCCTCTTTTTTTGTTTTACGTAATGTGAAAATGAATTAAAGAGTTGACGTTCTATGTTAAAGTTGTGCAGTATTTCCTAAAAAATCATGCTTTTTAATACTTTCGTGATGGTTCATGAGTCGTGCTAGATTATAACCTCAAAATAATATCAATATCACGCATATTTTGTCACGTGTCCGGTGTGGCCATCTCTCCCAGAAAATTAGGAGAGATGGCCATATTTTGTCAGGGTGTGATGGCCGTATTATTAATATACGTGATTGCATATTTTTTTTAACTAAGACCAATTTTTATCCATATTGTAGATGCCAAATAAATACAAGAGAAAAGCGGTAGCTATTAGAGGGAATTGGAGTGAAGAATCGTTAAAAGCTGCCATCATCGCTTTGAAAAATGCTGAAATGTCAGTTTATGCTGCTGCGAAAATGTACCAGATTCCAAGAAAAACTTTAGAAAGGCGTTTTAAACAGAATAACGACAAGAAAGGATCTATGGGTCCAAGCTCCTTATTTGGCAAAGAAAATGAAAATAAACTTGCAAACCATATCAAATCAATGCAAGCAAAAGGTTTTCCTTTAACGATTGATGATGTTAGAAAAATAGCTTATCAGCTAGCTGAACAGTTACATTTAAAACACAGGTTCAACAAGGAAACTGAAAAAGCAGGCTACGACTTTGTTAAATTATTTTTAGCAAGACATCCAGATATTACAATAAGAAAATCAGAAGGTGTTTCCTTAGCTCGATCAAATGCGATGAATAGACGGGAGGTAGATGCATACTTTAATCTCTTGGAAAATGTCCTGATGGTCGACGACGTAATGATGAAACCCAGTCACATATTTAATATGGACGAGACAGGACTACAATTAAATAACCGTCCAGATCATGTACTTGCTGCGAAAGGATCCAAGGCTGTGTCAACAGTTACATCAACAGAAAAGGGCGAAACGATTACTGTCATAGCATGCTGTAATGCTGAAGGTACATTTTTACCTCCAGCTTGTATTATGAAAGGTAAAAATAAAAAACCTGAGTTTGAAGATGGTATGCCTCCTGGATCAAAGGTTTTTATGTCCCCTAAGTCTGCATATATAACGTCAACTATATTTTTAGAATGGATGAAAACACACTTCGTCCAAAGGAAACCTGCAGGAAAAGTCCTTCTCTTGTTAGATGGCCACTCTACTCATTGTAATTCCGTTGAAATGTTAGAATACGCAGAACAAAATGACATAGTGTTGCTGTCAATGCCTAGTCATACATCTCACTATCTTCAGCCCTTGGATCGTGCTGTTTTTAAATCATTAAAAACCCATTTCTATGAACAATGTCGGCTGTGGCTGAAACAAAATTCTGGGCGTCGTATCACAAGACTGACATTTGGATCATTACTGAACAAAGCATGGGGAAAAGCAGCTTGTGCTGAGAATGCTATTGCAGGGTTCAAAGCGACAGGAGTTTGCCCATATAATCCAAGTGCAGTTCCTGATTATGCTTTTACACTAGAATCACCTCCACCAGCATCAACTACCGTCCAGGTTGCAAGCGGTACCATCACTTCTGTATCTCCAAATCATGAACGAGATGAAGTTGCAGGAGCTTCAGTAGGACCAGATCGTGAGCTTGTCACTGATAATGAGTCATCTTCTAGTGTAGAAGAACATCGAATGTTGAATGTAAGCCCGGAAATCTTACCAAAAAAAAAGACCAAGGAACGCTTTGATACAGACTGGTGTAAATATTGCGGCAATGCTTCCGTCGACTTCAGCTACTCCACGTAAAGAAAAATACGATAACATTCCAGATCTGACACCAACGCGAATTCTGAATGAAATATCTCCTGTACCTCAAAAACTAACAGAAGTACGCAAACGAGCTAAGCAAATTGGCACAATTTTGACATCAGCAGAACACATCAACATAAGAAAATGTAAAGAAAATACTAAAAATGTTAAAGAATTACAAATTGCTAAGAAGTTAAAAAGAGAAAACAAGACTGATTTAAAACTAAAGAAGACTGAAAATATTAAAAAAGAAAATAAGTCTAATAAAAAAGAAAAGAAGATTGAGAAGGAAACAATAAAGAAAAATGTTCCGAGAAAAAGAAAATCGTTACGAAGATTGTCTGATAGTAGCGACGATGATGAAGAACTAGTATTATGCGATGTTTCAGATGAAGAACGTGGAGGCGAAGAAAACATCTGTGTTGGCTGTGGCGAGAATTACTATGAAACACTTCTCGTCGAAGACTGGCTCCAGTGCAATATTTGTAAACTCTGGGTGCATGAAAATTGCACAGAGTTCGACGATATGTGCTCCAAATGTGGAAAAAAGATGAAACATGATCTCAAAAATAAGAGGTGCTTGGTAAAAAAGGAGTAAAGTAGGAATAACTGAGGGCCAACTTACCCTTACTGCTAAGGCCATCTCTCCCGGGCATTCTGGGTGAGA
Organism: Pectinophora gossypiella; assembly: GCF_024362695.1. NCBI lineage: Eukaryota > Metazoa > Arthropoda > Insecta > Lepidoptera > Gelechiidae > Pectinophora > Pectinophora gossypiella. The sequence goes on from NC_065423.1 coordinate 5,006,839, forward strand.
TGGCCAATTGCGATTTTAATGTTATGTTAATTTTGAGAATGATTATATTTGAAGAGATACGTTTTTTGTTAAAAAACCTTTAGTATATTGTTCAAAGTTTAATTAAAATAATAAATTACAACTTACATCTGAGTAGTTTTGTTTCTATAAGACTTCTAAAAAACTATGGCCAACTACCCCTGACTTACCCTAAACTGCCTATATACGTCCCACTGCTGGGCACAGGCCTCCCCTCAATCAACCGGAGGGGGTATGGAGCATACTCCACCACGCTGCTCCACTGCGGGTTGGTGGAGGTGTTTTTACGGGTACCTAATAGCCGGGACCAACGGCTTAACGTGCCCTACGAAGCACGGAATCATCTTACTTTTTCGGACAATCAGGTGATTCAAGCCTGAAAAGTCCTTAACAAACAAAGGACAGTCTCACAAAGTGATTTCGACAATGTCCCCATCGGGAATCGAACCCGGACCTCCAGATCGTGAGCTTAACGCTCTAACCACTAGACCACGGAGGCTGTTTTGACGTTTAGTAAAAAGTAACTGATTTGACTACAAAGCGGCGAAGAGTGGAAGTATCTATGTACTATATTCCCAAGTATATGTATAGTGAATTGCCGGTATTCCCAAGAATACAGTAAGTATTAAAACACGGGTTACGTGACCAACTGTTCGGGTATATGACGCAAACATACTGTTATCAGTACGAAATTGTCCGTGAATTGTGCTAAATAACACGTCGATAACATTTTAAATCCATCAACATTAGAGTTGCTTTGTGTACTTGGTGATTTTGTGGGCTGGGAATGACTTCTAGCGAATACGAGAAAGGGCACCGCGAATAAAGACAAACACATTAACTTTTGTACTAGTCTGTACTCGGTAAATAAAATACACACATACACACATAAACTCACGCCTATTTCCCACCGGGCTAAGGGACATAACCCACCACCTCCCATGGTCCTACCAACCTTTCGGTCATACAGACCTAAGGACCGAATCACGAGTGATGCGAGTGGTACTTGCTCGGGGCTCTTTCCCACCCGCACTTCTTGACCCGCAGTAGAGCAGAGACTATAGAATTCCAATTGCTACGATCCTGACACACTTCTCTTGCTTCCTCCACATTCATCAATCGCTTCATACCCGCACGCCGTTTCAGAGTAGATCGTATTAAACCCTTTCTAAGGACATCTCCAACAACACACAAACACAAACATAGAAACACTATATAGTTGACTGTATACAAATATAGAAAACCGCCAACAGATTAAATTTTGATTATTAACAGTTGTACTCATAAAATATGTTCACCACGATCGCTGTAATACGCTAATAACATGATTTATGCAGGTCAAAGGGCTGACTGTATCACCTCTTGAAAACATAATAAAAACATAAACATAGCCAATCATAAGTTGACCTACTGTAGTAAGTATTAAGTATAAATAAATAGAAACTGGTTAATCTTGACCCTGCGCACGCGGCGGTCAACGGACAGATTGGTGCAATCTCGAAGGTGTGTCTGACCCTGAGTGACTCAGAGACGAGACACTGTAGCGTGATTGTGAGAGACGATTAAGGAAACTCTGTCTCTTCGATTTCGAAATGTTCCTTATCGGAAGACTTCTTTCACCCTAAGGTTGCCTGGCAGAAATTGCTATTTAGCAATAAGGCCGCCTATTGTTCTTATGTTTTTATTCGTATGTTTATGTCCTTTGTATATGTCGTTGTGCAATAAAGTATTATTGATTGATTGATTGATTGAAGACAAGTTGCGATAATTCGTTTATTTAATTCTAATTTTGAATATTTTGCTGCGGTCATCCAATCAAATATTGATTGATTATATCGGCTCTCGATTAAGCTGCTTTAACAAATAATCTATTAGACACTCACTCCATCTCCGCGTGTACCCTAGATTTTCTTTTGTAAACCTTTCTAGACCAATTCTCAACACACAATGTACACATACCGGGCAGGGCCAGATAGACAAATACGACAAAAACTAACAATAGGTATTACTAGGTAATTAACTAGTCATCTGTAGGAATCAAATAAACTAAAAACGGGCTTGGGATTCACATCAATATTTTCTATACAAGTATAAAGTCGTCAGATCGAATGCCCTTTTAAAATCCAATCCCCGTTGTTTATCTATTGTATGGAAATCTCGGCTTTAGGAGGTTATAGGTTCTAAATGCCTAATTTGAACATTATACAGGTAGGAAGGCAATTAGAGTCACGTTTTACCTATCTATTTTAGACTAAGGCCACCCTGTTCGCCTGCATAAGATCAGCGCGCTCGGAACTAGTCGACAACTTCCGACAGGAAACGTATATCGCTCGCATCTAACATGGACAATTCCAAATGACAACGTATTGTACAGTCATGAGCAATATAATGTACACTTTAGGACACTGTCGCAGTAACATATTTGACATTTAGTGTGACTTACAGTTCAATTTGTCAAAAAAGTAAATGTGACATGGCATCAAAGTGTATGTGATACTCGTATGTGGGTAACAAAAAAGTTGTATTATATTGTTAGAGCGAGACGAATAGGTAAATGAACCTGGAGGCTTAGTCACCGACGCTTCGACGACGACTGTACAATATGTGATATGTCCCCACCCGGGCATATCTCCGGACCGGGTTTTAAAAACTATGCAAATCATATTCAAAAAATTAATTTACCTACGTATTTTATCTGCCACTTAGTCAGTTCGTAATAACATAACAGTAAAAACCACGCTCTTATTTTTTTTCTCAAATGTATGTATTGTCAGCGAGGTAAATCCCAGGTGCTGAAACTAAAAATGTTAAGGAAAATGATGTCACCACAGGCCTACAGGTGGCACCGTGAGTCAGAGGCAGTCGGAGGGTGTCCCCGCTTGGTAATTTCACTATCTCGGGCACAAGGCACCTGCTTTACATACGCGATGTGACGTAGGCTTGCGTAATTGATAAGTACTACGGAGTACTTGTAGTACCACTAGTACAAGACACGTTATCGCATTGTATTTTTAACTATACTCGCTCCTTGTTCGAGACGACGTAGACTACACTGTTAACCGTCTCGAACAAGGAGCTTCGTCTAATAGAGATAGAACTTCACTTAGAGGTAAGTTCGTTTAATCTCTTAAATATAAATAAGTGGTAAGCACAGGAACAAGCGATATAAAGGTTAAAGAACGGTAACTCTCCGCCCCGTAGCAATGTATCGGGCGCTGCGTTAGATTTACCTCACCCCCTCTAGGTCTTACTTTAGTCTAAATGGCCGTAAGCCGCTAAGGAGTAAGGGGGAGGGGCAGCGACCTGTCTGTCTCGCTCGCACTTACGCGATAAGGCGGTGAGAAATGCGGAATGAGATTTGTGTCGAGTATCCGAGGTATGGTACAGCGACAGGTTACCATCCCACTGTTTGTAATGGGATGTTCCACGCGACATATTCCGTTAGTCGACATTTAGTACAAGTACGAGATAATAAGCGTGAGACATTGCTATTGTTTCTTCGTTTCTTATCTTAAACCATTGAATTTTTGTGACATTTTGATAATGTGACATTTTGCGAATGGGATATTATACATCTAAACCGTCTACTAAACCGGAATAATCGAACTCTCTGACTTCCTTTCATTACAATAACATGGATGTAACCACTAAAGATACCACAAGTACGTAAAGGTACCATTCTTGTACTGTCCACGGTCAGCACGTGGTACCACGTACAATATTTGGAACTTTCTACGTCATGAGTCACGGACCACTGTGTAACGGTAAGGGCCGCCGGCCGTTTTGAAATAGGACAAAAGGGCTTACGTGTTTGATACTCGAGTAGAATTTCAATTGTCAATCTATTAAAAAAGTCGTGATTTATAAAAAATAAAAGACTGTCTTGATTATACGTAAATCTTCTTTATTACATTTATTACTCTGCATTTTTTGCTGCTTATGTTTTTCGAAGAGTCTGTTTGGATTTAATATCGCGTGTTTTTTTGAGAACACTAGATACTTTTTATATTTCGCATAGGAAATTTTAACGTCGCTATACCGGATGATAAGAACACTCTTTTTTTCAGTACCTATTATTATTTAACTATCGACATCCATAAAATTTGATAACATTTTCACCGTTATACACCCAGAGCGATAACAGATCACCAGTCAAATGTTTTGCGAAATCTTTGCAAAAAAAACTGTAGGTATTGCTACACATTTTTTTGCTGTCGCTACTTCGCGAGACGACGTGCATGGGGTCACGTAGGCACATCCAGGGCAATAGCCTGTAATTACAGGCACATATGCAACCAAGTGCAGTTGCAGGCCTCCCTATACGACCAGGCTTTAACTACCCTATATTGAAACAGGTCGGGTTATACCACCTGTTAAAATAAATGCTGAATAAACTCGAATGAACGGTCTATCCGTACATTTTTATTATACTAAAGCTCTGTACATAGTGTGTATAGTGTCTCTTATAAAGTGTTTCCGTCCATTAAGAGAACTATTAACCTTTCAATTACTTCTTTATATTCCGAGTGAAAATTTATAATTGCTTTTCAAAGAAAGTGGGTTAGTAAAGTCTTAAAAACTGCCATTTATCATAGCTTCCACGTAATTAATTTATTTAAAAATGAATCGATTCTGATTACCTGGCAGTATCTGAGTATCTACGTATATTAAATTATTTTAAACGTTAACCGCAATGCGCGATGCCGCAAGGGAAATATTTGCATTCTTCATTCACTTCTTTGAGCAAGAAATATTGAAAATGCTTAATAAGTACCTACTACAAAATAATTACAGAGTCAGATATCAACGTATTAGGTAAACTTTTAACACATATCTACGTGTAAATGGTTAGCGACACCTTAATGTGGCTTTCAAGATAAGCCAAAAAAAACCAGACTTTAAAAAAAACTATATACGGTATATTTGATTGATTGATTATACAACAGTAAACTACGTATATTGAAAAACTGTATAACAGAGGGAGGTTTGTGCCCTGCAGTGGGACGTATGTTATAAAGGCTATTTATGAGATATATTTAAAAACTGTCTGTGTACATAACCGTTTCGTTTGAAATCTGTAAAAACAAGAAACGCTCAGTACTGTTTATTCTAGACAAATATTTGCACAAACCGACAACGGATATTATTTATTGTAATACCGCATTCCAGGTCTCTTGGCTTTGCAAATTTTAATTATAGAATTTTGAGGAAATATAGCCCTCTGTTTTTACGTAGTTGCGGAATACGGAACAAGTTACAAAATTAATGATAATAGTATACAAAATACTGTACTGCATATTTTTTAAGCCGCAGAAGTAATTTCAATGCAGCTTTCAGTATTATGTACTCAGTTTTATGTAGGTGCAATTAGCAACTAAACAGCCTCATTATAGGTAAAATAACCTTGTCATGAATATTATAAAAGTATGAAAATTATGCGAATTGATAGCGGATACTTACGTCAATAAACACATTTAACGAATGCGTTTACAAAGTAGGTATTAACTGTAAACCGATGTATGTAGTGTGTTATGTAAAAGATGAATAATTAATTATGATGTAATTAATTATTATATAAATAATTAGTTATACTATTATTTATTATAGAAATTAATTCATATTTATTTGAATGCCTGTAGGACTCTAATTATTTACCTATTTGTTGTACAAACGGTAAGTTAACTAGAGTTAACTAATAGTAGAGTTTTGCTTAGGTAAATATTTGTTTTTGTTCATTGGTGAGAGTTGTCCAAAATCGAAGAATAAATAGACCTAGCTCTCATTTCCGGGAAAAGACATTTACATGAGTTTTTGTTTAATATACAGGGTTTTAGTGACACCGTAACAAATACTGAGGGGTATGGTTTAGACCGTGATTCTGAGAAATCAAGTCGATTTTCCTGTTGGAAAAATCATGAAAATTTTAGTATTTTTTTAAAATGATTTTCACTTGATATCAAAATTAGAATAATGGTCTGAATCATCCCTCAAAGTTTTCGTTACGATGCCACTTAACCCTGTATATTATTCTTAGATATTTTGACGCATTCAAAGGCTTTGTTAGTCCGCTTTATTTTATCTACAGTCGTCACAAACCAGAGGAAATTATCTGTATTATGATTGTATAAGTATAAGTAAAAATAAATTGCATATTGTCAAGTATATGGTTGCAAGCTCATTTAGAAAGATTAGAGCAAACTTCTCAAAGTTAGATGGGTATTATTGCCTTCGATCAACCCAACCATCGCAATTTCGATCAACTAGATTACGTGTCACTATTAACGAACCAAAACATCTCAAAAACATCCAGTTTTATGATTGTTGATCAAAGGGTACCTATTGCGCGTCTAATGACGCAAAATAATATCCTATGCGCAAGGCGACTTTTTATATCTATTTTTATCCTTCTTACGCATTTATGTAAATATTTATTAGGTGCGTATTATTTTTTTGTAAAACTGTCGAGATACGTCATTATTATCGACGCTCTTGAGGACTCTTTGTAACTTTAGGAACTACTTATTGGATCCAATATAAACGGTAACGCTTTAAGGGACGTAAAAATTCAATTAATCTGGTGGCATATGCGACAATGAAAATTATGTCGAACGAAGAATTTAGAATTTAGATCAACTGATTACTTAAAATTAATATTTTTGTATGCAAACAAATACTTAGAACGGTAAAAAATATATAAGTATCCTTTCTCTTTTCTCCTAGTTTGTCGAATTTATTGTACGTTGTAAACGGTACTTATTTTTGTTAAATAATTAAATTAAAAAATAAAGTTGTTCAGTGAAGGACTTCTGTGGAAGACTAGTCTAGAGCTTGATACGAATGAATTTCGCTGTTGATAAAACGTTAGATATTTTCAGCAAGGCCAACAAAGTACCGGTGAACAAAGCAAGTTGCATTAGATAGTTTAGATATAACAATGGATTGCACCGAAATTGCATCATTTAAAAAACGAATAGTTGGGAAAATAACGCGGAGTTAGCTCGCGCGGGGGACGGGGGAAACCTCCGGTTTATATTGTAAAGGTCTCGCCGAACGCGCCACTCGCAAGTAAACTACGCTACTCGTAGCTCTTCAATCAATTCGAAAGCGATACGCGATTGATCGAGTTCATTTGGCTGAATGAACTTTAGCTTTGTGCAAGATTTCCCGCCAATCGAATTGCAATAAATTGATGTTTGACAAACGGTTATCGTTTTTATTACTATTAAAATTGTTTTTTTTTTTTGTTTTCGCGCGCTCTAGTGGTTGTAGAACGTAAATGTGTAGTGCTGGGATGAACATTTTGTTTACTGCAGTGAAGTGCTGTTACGTTCCGTTGCAACAAGTTTTATTTTGAAGGCAGCGCCATGTCTCTTTTGTGGATGAGCGCTTTCAACCTAGGATTAACTGTTGGCGCAACTTATGCAGTGGTTAAAGGGTAAGGAGTTATTTTTTCTAGCTTTTAAGTCTGGCGGTATTCTTATAAGTCATGTTAATCTTCTAGCTGTTAAAAGGAACGGATTTTTAATAACCGTTTATAATGTAACTCTGAAAAAAGTTCAAATGTAATGTAGGACTGAGTATAGTTATTTTCCTATGCCTTAGTTTTCTGTCATGAAACTAAAAAAAGACAAATGTGTAATATAATTAAAACACATAATAACGGGTTCGTACCGCGTTTAAAGTAGGAATATGAGACTCCCGATATTTCGACACTGTTGCAAGTATCATGATCACGGGATGACTGATGAGATTGGAGTGGAGTAGGTAGATCCATAATTTTCTACGGGCAGACATATCTGTCTACCCTCTTGTCATGTGGAATTCAGTGGTAGGTGTTGTAAAAAGCTTAGAACGGCCTAATGTGGTGACAAAACGTGAGGACACAGTGAGTGAGGTTTGTCGTAGTGAGTTTGGTGCGAGTTCAGATGGTTCCGAACATTCCGATATCAAATACATAAACAAGCGGCAAAGAAAGAGGGTAGACAGATATGTCTGCCCGTAGAAAATTATGGATCTACCTACTCCACTCCAATCTCATGAGTCATCCCATGATCATGGCACTTGCAACAGTGTCGAAATATCGGGAGTCTCATATTCCTACTTTAAACGCGGTAAGAACCCGTTATTATGTATTTTAATTATGATAATAACCGCGTAAACTTAAAACAATGTGTAATATAGTATACAGGTAGTACTATACACGATCACCATACATATCTACCATAAGATACGATACCACTCACCCGCCACCTATCACGTTGGTCCAACAAAAGCTCGGTGAAACGCCCGCATAGTTCCTTATCCACTGACCGTAATCTGTCTAGCCCAATTGGGAATATAGGCTTATGTTTTATTAAATAAAGGTAAACATACATCTGCAGTAGGTACCTACGCATATCTAAGTAAGTACGTACATACGTAATAGTAATTACCTATTACTATAAAATTAATTATTCATTGTGACAGGCGCGCTATATTATTGTATAGGGACTATGAGTACGCATTTCACTGTGTAACAGGCCCCCTGAGTGTCAACAAGTGAGGCGTTTGTTGATATGGAATTCGTTTTAATTATACATACACTAAGTAGATAATCTACAGTAACACCACACTAATTATGTTTATAACGAACTTGTTTCAATTTATGTGCTGTGTATTTTATTATCACAATCAGTCCTTTATCTATATGCGTAATGCAGTCAACGCTATATAAAAAAATCATTATACATGCCTTGCTGTTACGCTAATGGTACCTAATAAGTTATAACTTAAATAACAAGGGCTTAAATTGCGGCATTACTTTATACTAGTTTACAAGATACAGTTAACTTTCTTAGTTAACCCAAGTCTTAAGTTTGTAGGTTATCTAGTTAACCCTAAGGCCAGGCGCGCACTACGAGTTTTTCGCCGCGCGACAGAAAAGAGCAGCGGCATAATGTCGCACTGTAATACTGTGCCGGCTCTGCCGTCAAGTGCGCGCAATACAATTTAAAATTTTAAAACTGTTTCGTACAGAATTACAGTGCGACATTATGCCGCTGCTTTTTTCTGCCGCGCGGCGAAAAACTCGTAGTGCGCGCCTGCCCTAATTATCCTGTATTCTGTGCTGTAACTTTGAATTTTCTACGTAATATTATAACTTCCACACTAATGGACTAACTTGCATAATAATTGTTATTATCATAATTGATATAACTATGTTTTTGTTTGTATAGCAAATAATAAATATAGCAAATTACGTTTTTTGTCTGGGAAAGAAAATTTAAGTTGTTCCTTATTCAAAATATATTTACATACTTAATTTCTCGAAATACAGAAAAAAAATTTGAACTTTTTTAATATCAGTTGATAATTCAAATAAATCAAAATAACAATAAATAAAATGTAATGAATGATTATTTATAATGAAATAACGACCTATTTATATTTTTACGGTGTGATTTGGAATTAAAACCTTTTCGCAAACGCAAACATTCTATGCACTTTTTAGATTAAGTGTTAACATCTCAATTTTGAAATGTGTATGACATTTTAGTATTTCCATTACACGCTAGAAACCATCCATAATACCGTACACATACCTATTTACCTACTGGTTTGACTACTTTCAACAAAAAAATGTTTGTTAAACATTTCGGTGTCCCTGAAGACTAACTATGTCCATCAACTGTCACGCTACTCGACTGTGAACTTGACTCTTATCGCTTTAACAAAGGCAGGCTTTTCCTTTGGGACATAATTTTTATAGGACTATAACCCAAACATTAAATACACTTACAATAAGTGCAAGAGAGAGATGGAGTTAGTTTTAGTCCTGTTCAGTTAAATTTGTGGCTCGAATCGTCACCATTGTCACACCCCGGACAGTTCATACAAAACACCTTGTTTTACACAGACACTACACATTGCCGTTATCGTATATGCGTATCTGTGTGTGTGACGTCTGACGCCGTCATAGAATAAGGAATAATACTACGTCATCATCAGCCCATTAACGTCCCCACTGCTGGGGCACGGGCCTTCCCTATGGATGAACAGGGAGAACTGGCCTTAAACCATCACGCGGGCCCACTGCGGATTGATGGTTATTAACGACTGCTAATGCAGCCGGGACCAACGGCTTAACGTGCCTTCCGAAGCACGGAGGAGCTCGAGATGAAAACTTTTTTTTGTGGTCACCCATCCTATGACCGGCCATTGCGAAAGTTGCTTAACTTCAACAATCGCAGATCGAGCGCGTTTACCGCTGCGCCACTGAGCTCCTAAATCAAATACTACGTATAGAATGGCAACTCTCCGCTCCCCACCAGCGTCTGAGCTAGGTTTACCTCACCCCCCCTCGAGCATAGTTTAGACTAGAATAGTATGGCGTCAGACGGCACACAAACAGATGCGAGTGTACGATAACGTCAATGTGTGGTGTCTGTGTAAAACAAGGTTGTTTGTATGAAGTGTCCGGGGTGTGACGCCGTCTGAGGTAAACCTAGCTCAGTCGCTGGGAGCGGAGAGTTGCCGTTCTACACGTAGTATTACTCCTTATTCTATGTCATTGTTTAGGTAAAATACCTTTCTTCACGGAGTATTGTTAGCTTGTTACACAGGAAGAATATTCTAGTCCAATCTAGACCACGCTTTTCATCACGTTACATTGTGTACCGCGTATTGTTTCAGAAGTAACAACGGCTGCGTTCAATATAAACGAACTATTGAACGAAACATCCCATATTGCGAAATGAAAACTAATAGTGAAAATAACCTAGGTCGAATTTAATGATCTGCGGTTTACAGTTTAAAGTTTTAAACAAATCGGGACATAAACCATGCAAATTAACTCGGGTTGCGGAATATTTCAACGAATGATATCGCGGTTCGATTCTATCACCAACAATTTCCTGGTAGCTAATCAATGGTAGACTATGTTCCATATTCAATGCTATGGAATATAGTCTACCATCTCCATAGAGCAGAGGCTTTGTATGTATCGAGGCGGTAAATGTGATGTGTTAGGTACTTAGGTACGGTCACGAGTCTAATATGTATGCACTTTGATACAATGTCACATTAACTTTTTTGACAAATTGACCCGTAAGTCTCATTAAATGTCAAATATATTAGTGCGACAGGGTTCTAAACTGGGTATATGATATTGCTCATGACTGTACTGGCTGTTGTATAATTTATGGTTTTATTATTTGAATTTGTTGATTGATTATTTTAGAAGAGAAATGTCGGTTATTTTCCGGCAGATATTTGACTGTCGAGCTAGATATACACAACATAATACGTATATACGTTACAACAACAACATATAACAACATATTCATATGTTGTTGTTTCAAAGAAGAAAAGATACAACAACATCTTTTCTTCTTTTCTTCTTTGAAGGTCCTTCTGGTTTTCGGAGATAGTTTTGAACCTTTCGTTTGTTTAGATTTTCTCTCTTTTATTGCAACATAAACTTTACTGATTACTACACTTAAATTGTTCGGTATCCTCTGAGTGACTCGGGCATTCTTTACACATCAGGTTTACCCCCCCCCACACACACTATAGTATCCAGTTTTTTATGACGTGACATATTGTAGATTTAACTACTTGGCCAGACAAATGGAAAGAGACAGTGAGGAGTGAGCGAGAGAGAAGAAAGGATTGCGGAATGTCAGGTAGCATTATAGGTATTAAACTGCTACATTGACAGTTGGTGGAAGCAAATTATTATTGTAATCTGGCTTTAGTTCTTAGTAGAACTTTCACAAAGGGGTTATAAGGCCACACCGACGCAATTTATTTAAAAAAGCAATGTTGCATTTTGACATTTGCGCATATAAGAGTAAGTGCGCAATGCACGCAAATGTCAAATAGCAATATTGCTTTCTTAGATGAATTGCAACTATGTGGCGTGTTTAGACCCCCGGCTTAGAACGTGACTTTAGCTTAGATACCTACATATTATATGGAATAGACTATGTTGAAAGCTCTACTTGCTCAAGTAGGTACCTATCTAACTACTATGCGCATTCAACAATGAAAATCAAGTTAGTAATCAGCGCATGGTGTGTCTTGTCATTGTGTTGTTCTTCGTGGACATTTCCTTAATGCCGAGGAATGTGGACATGTGGTCACACTACAAATGACGGTTGGTTCAAACTTGTGATCCGCTTTATGAAGGTGTCTTGATTAGTTGACCTCCTGCATAGAATAAGGAATATAATACTACGTACAGAACGGCAACTCTCCGCGCCCCACCAGCGTCTAAGCTTGGTTTACCCACACTTCACCGAGATTTCTGTTAGACCAATATGAAATGAGGTGAGCCGCATCGCCTTCTATAATGGTCGGGCCAACTGTGTTAGTAGAAATACTGTAACTTTTTATCGATTTACCATCAATAAAAACTAAATCTGCAAGGGTCTATGACTCAGCATGATATCCGGACAATTTGCCTGCAAACTACTGACACGGAATTAAGTCTTTAAACTTCAGCAGTGTTCCGTTAAAGATGGCTTGTGGTGTTGACTGACCTATTAAAGTTAATAAAATAAAATAATAATAAAAAAGTTTATTCAGGTAAAATAAACAGGTAAGTTGTACGGAAAGCGCTAACCGTTCATCACTGGAATTGCTAAGTAGCCATAGGCGACTGTCTAGGAAAGACATAAATTAACCCTTTCACGGACAGAGACCATGGGTCATTGGTGGTTCATAATAGGTAGTATGACACCTTGGAATCGGAACGTCTATAGACGTTCTGTCCTTGAAAGTGTTAAAAAGATTTTAACAGCAATCCCAGGTTTATTGATTTTCTTAGAAAAACATTACAGAGAGCATGTTGAGTCGATAGGAATTGAATTGTCGTTGGTACTCCACCTCACAACCCACACGATAGAAGAGAAGAGATAGGAATTGAAAATGGAAGAGAGAATGAATGATTAGAACGAATGATACCATTTGCTTATAAAGGGTTTGGCTAGAGAGTTGTTGTAAAAACCAAGATTTTATTTTTATTTTTGCAATTTCATATACAAAAACACAATACAAAAAGTGTAACAAAACCAAATTAAGTTCATGTAGTTTTTTCTTTTCAGAAAGTCCAAATTCGGGTAGCTTTATCCTATTATTTTTTAAGTACAATTATGACGTTATTTTTTATTATGATTACAACATTTTATCTATTTCCCTAAAGAGCAACGACCGTCCATCAACTCGCCTACTTGCACGCTATTCGTGAACTTGACACTACAGAATTATTTAAATTACACTAATTTCTTGACATACTATTCAAAAATATCTTTATTCAGTAGGTAACATACCTAGTTAGACAAATTCTATAAAAACTTGGCTTGTACCTTGTATTAATAATTATTTAAAAAATATAATTTCAAAGGCTGGAAAGAGCAGACTTCCTGTCCGAAAAAAAAAAACATTGATCTAGAGCTGATCTACTCTATAACAGACATGTTTAGCACTTATTCATCATAATCAGCTCAATCGACCTGTTGAAATGGGGTATCTTGCAGGTAAACGCCAACTTGAGATATAATAAGATTTATTGTCAATGCGGTTTGCTGGTGTTCCAGAGCGATAGAAAGTGAAAGAAAAATAATTAAAAGATTAAAAAATATGTTGGTTGGTACCTATTGCTAACACGTTCGACTTTACTAGAATCGTCTACTAACGCACTATCCGATCAGGGGAGTTATTTTTGAATCGTTCGCTTTCATGGCACGTTCGAAAACATATACCCATTTCACGTAGCACATCAGAACTTGTCATAAGCAAGATGAGACAGGGATACATTTTCGCACGCGAATTGAAGGCGAGCGATTCAATAATAAGGCCCCAGACCCGTGAACTTGACATTGAGGTCACCAGCGCCTTGTCACTCGCATTATTTGCTCATAAACTTACAATGTCAAGTCTGTAATAAAACCCGCAATAAAACTTGGAATATTGATATTGGTTTATTACTGAGCTGAGACCTTTATGACATTCATTAATGGCAAATTGATAGGCTTTAGGCATCTATAAATTAGTAGTAGTTTAGCGCCACTTTTTTTATATTTTCTTGTCGTCTGGGAGTTTCTTGTTCGCGCCTGGGCACCCTTAGGCCTGTTGTCTTCTAATTTGTACTGGGTGATAACCTTCAGCGGTCTTCATTAAATTTGTCCAGTCAAGTAGTTATTGCCATTTTTGACAAATCTACTAAGTCACGTCAAAAAAATAGTTTCTTATTTAAGTCCCGTGTATTTCTTCGCATAGAAAATCCCTTTAGGGCAGGACGCGTGTTCTATAGCTATGGGTAACAAGCTGGATGTAGCATAATTTAGGCACCAGATATTTCAGTGCTTCATCAACCGACGCAATGAAGTCCCATCGTCCTCTCTTGACCCAAAGTCGTATTATTTTGCCCTGTCCTTCACTCCGTAACATAAATAGCAAAGATCGATAGAATGCGTAAGTACATAGTACCTATTGCGTATATATACATAGTGTTGATTACTCATTCTTGTTTGAATTATGAAGGAACTTCTTTATGAATTGTAGATGAACCTAGTGTATTTTCCGACTCTGCTACAAACGTTATTTAGAAAACGTTTTCTTTTTTAATATATCTTGATTTAGATGATTGACGCAATAGAGAGGTATTTAAATAAGAAAGTCGGAAGCAAGCCCTAGGTCAACGAACTGCAATCAAATTAAGGATGTTTTACGAAAGGTCGGGTCAAGAGTACTTACTTAAAACAGACGCGCGTGTATGAAGACTTTGATGAGAGTAGACGAAGTAAATGTGATGTAGCGGCATACTTATATGAGAAAAAAAAATGTATAACATTTTATCAGCGAGAAACTTACAACAAGTCGTGTTTTGCTGAGTAGTCCACATCGAACCAATTTGACATTTGCGCATATAAAAAAGTAAGTGCGCAATGCAAACAAAATATGTCAAATAGCAATATTGCTTTCTTAGATGAATTGCTTCAATGTGGCCACTTTCTATCTATCTATTTTATTGTTTCTCGCTGTATCGTTCAGAAACGATGATTCTGCCAACGTCAAGGTTCAAGAGAAAATACTTAACATTAAAATATTTTGATATTAAAATAATCGGTGGATAGTCCAATGCCGTAGATTAAACCTAGAAAATAACAACACAATTTGTTAGTATAAGATTACAAAACACAGGGTATAAGTTTGCGGAACAAGGAATGAAGGTTAAGACCAGACACAACGAAAATATAATATACCACCTTAATTTACCAGTGCGTCTAGAGTGCCAATGGAACTATTGTTGACCAACTGCACTCCGTCCGTCCGATAGATGTTGGTTCAGAAGGTAAATATTGGTTCCAATTCTGGACGTTTTGCATGCTTGTGTGCAGATCAATGTTTGTTTGAACACAGACGACCATTATGACGCTTTCTGAACTTCATAGTTATACGGTGTAATTTCGCTTGCAGGCTTCCGTTTACTACGAACTACCTCTTAAATCATATAAGCTCATATTTATATGCTCATAAATGCTCAATCAGCTGTCATAAATAGTACGTAATCTAGGAAACGGTGGAGCTTTAAAAACATTTTTTGACAATCAATATTTACATTTCGTAATTTTTTGTGGCGTTATTGTTAAAAAGCATTCCCACGATAATATTTATATCGTCATCATCATTAATTTAAGAGCCACGCTCTTGTCGATGTAGCATTCTCCATTCTTGTCTATTAAAGGCCAATTCTTTCACTTCCTTATAAGACACGACGTTCACCTTCTCTTCAATCTGTTCCATGTAAGCTCTTCTTGGTCTTCCCCTTCTTCTCTTTCCTCGTAGCTTCCCTTCTATTATGTTTTTAATAAATTCGTCGTGTCGTGTGTGTGTGTGTGATGTTTTTTTTTTTTACGCGTATCAAATTATAATCTATCAACTTTAGAAGAATTGTATTTGTTGTTTTACGCGCTCCCCATGTTCGATTTCTTCTTCTTCTATCGTGTGGGTTGTGATATGCCAACCTCAGCAACCCTGGTGTCAGGGTTACTACTGACCCGCCAAAGGCCCCTGACATGGCTCATGTAACGATTAGTCACTTACATTAGTAAGTAGTAACCGAGACCAACAGCTTAACGTGCTTTCCGAAGCATGGATCATCTTACTTTCGGACAATCAGGTGATCAGTCTGCAATGTCCTAACCAAACTAGGGATCGCAAAGTGATTTTTGTGATATGTCCCCACCGCGATTCGAACCCGGGACCTCCGGATCGTGAGCTTAACGCTCAACCACTGGACCACGGAGGCCGTCCACATGAACTATGAAACTTTTAATGGCCTTAAAACCTTTATAATTCATGATTATTTCCTATTAAACTGTAGCATCGGCTTTTAGGTAAAATTCCTTATTAATGGAGGCTCTGAGTCGGATAACGGTTATTGAGTTATCGCTCGCAGGTCGTTAGCGAACCTTTGTCGGGGTTGATTAGTGTCCCGAACAATTTGCTGCCGAGAGGTCATGCGGGTTAAATACATTAATTATTATTTACTTCAACATCATCAATTTAAGAGCCACGCTCTTGTCGGTGTAGCATTAATGCTACTTTTTAGGGAAAAATAAGGCAATGATTTCCCTCTTGCCTTCCTCCCCGCAGTACTCAGTTTGACGCAAGTGGGATGGCGCCCAGAGTAGTCTATTACAAAGCCATACTAGGACTGCTGTCTTCCGCCTCTGAATAGTACTGATAGTTACTGCTGCCCTCTTTCAGGGTGTTATTTATTTAAGTAGGAGAAAATGGTGAAATGAATACGTACATAAGCAGTCTATTGCTGCATCCTCACCGCTGGATACTGGCCTCTCCACAATCAACCATAGAGCGTACTTCACTACGATTCTCCGTGTGACCTTAGCGAATGAGCGTTGAACAATCCGGAGGTTAATCCCAGGTTCGAATCCCGGTGGAGACATAAAAAGATATCTTTGTGATTTCTAGTTTGTCTAAGATATTGCAGCCCACCCGATTGTTTGAAAGTAAGATCCGTGCTTCAGAGGGCACATGAACCATTCGGTCGCGGCTGCTATTTAGTATTTACTTAAGTAAGTATGTGGTCGATATATTATGAGCCATGTAAACCTTTGGTAGCTCCGACACCAGGGTTCATGACGTCGGTCATTGACCTCACAATCCACCACCACCAAAGTTCGTTTCATTAATAAAACTCGATCGGGAATCGAACCCAAAGACTCAGGTTTGGTGGTCAAGGAAGATAATCCCTTTCCTGTAATAATTCCAGCTAGTACAAAGAGCTGAATGAAGCCAGAAACTGTTCTACTTGTTACACGTCAGCTTCTATGCAGATTAAGCTTTGAGAGAATTGTTTTAGGGTTTGAAATGCATAATTAGATTTAATTTAGTTGGTTCCGGTTCTAGCTGTAATATCATTGTGTTTGAGTTTTGATTGTTCATTTTATGTTTGAATTTAGTATAAAAAATTAATGTTTTCAACCGAAGCTTACTGTTAAGAGATCGTTTAACATTTAACTTATTTATGAATTTTAATAAACAAAAATGTAATAATAAGTGCGACATTTAGTCACGTTAGTCTATGACGTCATATGTTGCCTTTTCATACAATTTTCAAGAAAACACTGTAATTGGGTGACTTTATCGAATATGTATTAATTTCCATCGTAATTCTTTCCACAACTAACGTCTCCTAGAAAAGTCGGGGAACCAATCCAACCCCGTTCTTCATTTGTTTTTTCTCGTCGCGTAATTCTCACTTCCGTTCCCGCCTTTTCTGTTTACTTACTTTTTAAATTAATTAATTAGTTGTATAACATTTACAATTATAAATAATTTATATTAATTAAATTTAATAATATTTTAAATCATTAAAATACTTTTAAATTATATGCCCATTTGCTTGAACGATAAAAGTGCAGGTAAATTAATAGTCCATATAAATTCCATCGTTTCGCAACTTTTAACTTTAATCTAGTTAAAATTCATGTTAGATATTGAGATATCTACTTGCAGATACTTCAACTTCTTAAAAAATATGAGTGATCATGATACTATATCCATAGTAATTTCGTGTTTTGACGTTTAGTAAAAAGTAACTGATTTGACTAGTTGCAAACTAGCCTATTGCCTCTATTCGTTCCAAGCCGCAACAGTGTAAAGACGATGTTCCATTGTCAGTTAATCGCATGTCGTGAGCCGGCGTCGGGTGAATAATCCTCTCAATCTCTCGATGGACATGGCAGTCGATCAGTTTAGAAGCATTATCGATTTTATTGGACTGAAGAAAGAGGAACGTGTTAAGGGACTTAGTACTTTTTAAGATAATATCACAATTTTCTAATAGCTCAACAAAAATAATGAGAATCGCATTACATTTCTCAAAATAAAGTAAGATTGGTGTAAATTGTTTATGTTACATAGGTATTTCTAAGATTTCTAAGAAAATATACATAAACATAAATAGCCTATGTATAGGTATATAGGCTGGATAAAATATGTACCTCTTAAAACGTAGTATGTAAAATGACAGCTGAATAAGAGATATAGTACACCGCCTAGCGCGAAAGAGATATGTCTTTCGTCTCTTTAACTTCTTCTATCGTGTGGGTTGTGAGGTGGAGTACCAACCTCATCACCCCTGGTGCCAGGGTTACTATTGAGCCGCCATAGGCATGGTAACGACTACTTATTTACATCAGTAAGTAGTAACCGGGACCAACGGCTTAACGTGCCTTCCGAAGCACGGATCATCTTACTTTCGGACAATCTGGTGATCAGCCAGTAATGTCCTAACCAAACTAGCGACCACAAAGTATTTTTTGTGATATGTCGCCACTAGGAATCGAACCCGGGACCTCCGCGCTTTACATACAACAACTATACACCAATGTCACTCTAATTACGCTACGTTTTAAAAGGTAGGTATAATTGTAGGGTACAATTAATTACAAAGCTCGCTCCACGTGAAAGTTCAACCTCTTTATCTAATCTCTGAAGACTGGGAAACGACAGGCGATCAGTCAACGAGACAGACGCTATATATTTTTTACCCACTTCAACATAAACATGGAACATTTATCATGTGCAGGAGCTTAGGTATTTAATGTCGGACATTAGGCTGATAGAAAAAGCAGCCGAAGGATAATAACATCGGGGAAGAATAATTTTGTAACAATCTGAATGCTCATCTGAATGTTTGTGAATTGTGACAGTCGAATAAAAATGGGAAGAAAAATTTGTAAAGTTGCCTGGAATAGGGTGTTAGGGACGTCGTAACAAAAACTTTGAGGGATGATCTTGTTACATCACAAACATGAAATGGACGTTGTTTAACAAGGGAGGACATGATTTTGAGTGAATAAGACGGAAAATTCCACTTGATATTAACTCAGAGACATCGTCTGAATCATGCCCCTCTTAGTATTCGTTACGATGTCATTAACACCCTGTATAGTCATCATAATCATGTAATTCATTAAGAGAATTCGAATAAATTGAAAATAGGTTCTCTTTTCCATGATGACAGGATAATATCATCTGTTGTATCAGCTAATGTCGGCCTCCGTGGTGGACCAGTAACAACACCCACCACCACCAACCACTGAAGTGGTTGAGCGTTGGACTCACGATCCGGAGGGCCCGGGTTCGAATCCCGGTGGGGACATATCACAAAAAATCACTTTGTAATCCCTAGTTTGGTTAGGACATTACAGGCTGATCACCTGATCGTCTGAAAGTAAGATGATCCGTGCTTCGGAAGGCACGTTAAGCCGTTGGTCCCGGTTACTATTTACTGATATTAGTGAGAAATCGTTACATGAGCTAGGGTTGATGAGGCTGGTATTCCACCACACAACCCTCACAATAAGAAGCTAATGTCGTCTGTTGGCTCGAACATTACAGACAGCGATACGGCTCACCTATCACGTTGGTCTAACAGAAAGCTCGGTGAGGTGTGGGTACTTAATTTACCTTGCGATGGATTCACCTCTGACTACCCTAATTGGGATATAGTCGTGAGCTTACGTTATGTTGTGTCAGCTAGTTGTTAATAAAAAAATTACGTTACTTGTTTAGGTAACAATAAAGTCTTCTTCTTTGCGAGTCGATGGCGATCGATACTAAATTTTTGCTGACCAATAATTGGCCACGCTTACGGCATTGTCAGTGGCTTCGTAAAGGTCTTTCATAGTGCAGGTGTTAGGGCACTTTACAAAATTTTTCTTCCCATTTTTATTCGACTTTCACAATAAAGTTCTATGTAAATTAGTTCATTTCGGTGACTGTCATTTCCCTGGTGACGAGTTGACTGACGACGGCTGTTTAATTTCCGGCAGACATGACACCAGTTCCGTCATTTGCGTGTATCTAGGTGCCTAGTAGCCATAGTTTATAAACGTCCAATCAACACGAAATGCAAGGCTTAATAGTCTAGCGAATATTAAACTATTTTTTCAGAACAATAGGTTGGTATTTAGAAGTATACAATAATACCTAATAATAATACGGGTACACCTCCCAAACCCTTTTGTTCCGCCGTCTGAGAGACCTCCGCCAGGTCTTGATTTGCCTTGGCTTACCTGGAAGTCTCTAAATAGACTTCAGACTCAGGTGGGCCAAAATAAGGACGATTTGTTCAGGTGGGGTTTCTCAGATGGCTCGGACTTAAAGTGCAAGTGCGGCACTGTTCCCCAAACGATGGAACATCTTACATCGTGTCCTGCGTGCCCGAACACCTACACGCAGGAGGATCTGATGAGCGCTGCAGATAGCGCCATACTTGTTGCCAAGTTTTGGGCCGATACTATTTAGTTTGCCATCGACACGATAAGAAGAAGAAGAGTTGTTAATACAGTAATTTGGCATGGACAGGTGGACCCGGTGGTGTAATGGTTAACACGCTCGCCCCTGCTTGACAAGAGATGCGGGTTCCAGTCAGTCAGTCAGGGTTATTATTGAGCCGCCAAAGGCCCCTGACATGGCTCATGTAACTACTACATACTTTCATCAGTAAGTAGTAACCAGGACCAACGGCTTAACGTGCCTTCCGAAGCACGGATCATCTTACTTTCGGACATTCAGGTGATCAGCCTGTAATGTCCTAACCAAACTTAGGGATCACAAAGTGATTTTTGTGCTATGTCCCCACCGGGATTCGAACCCGGGGCCTCCGGATTTTGAGCCTCACACTCAACCACTGGACCACGGAGGCCGTTATTTTCATTTCAGATTCTTATTAAAACTGAAGATAAAATCCTGAATGACAACAGTGTCGCGGTAACGACCATACCGGAAGGCTGTACAATGTGACGTATCATAGCGATCTCCGTTCATAGTACTCTGTAGACATTGTAGTCAGTAGAAGTGCTTCCAATATCGCCTGAAATGTATTCTGTTAACGATTGGGCCATCCACGATAATTTTTGCTAACAAAACCAATCCAATTACGGTGTCGTTTCATAATTGCGCCCGTGCCTTCATTTATATAGAATATTGTTGCCAATTAGCGAGTGGTTGTCAGCTAATTTGCACCGGCGGGTTAGTTCACGTAGAATTCTGGATTTTGGAAGATACCTACCTACTCCTTTACGTTTTATTTTCCGTGATTTAAATTGAAATGGAAACCCCGATACCGATTTCCCTCAATCACCGCTTTTTGCTATCGACCTATTAGGGTCGATTAATTCTTTCAAATATTTTTCCTCTCAGACGACGCCCTGAGCCGAGGTTCGCGCCCAACTAGGCACCCTCAGGCCTGTTGTCTTAAACGTTGTACCGGGTGAGAGCCTTCAGCGCTCCCGATTTGTCCAGCCAAGTAGTTAATGCCATCTGCGGCAAATCTACAATAAGTCACATCAAAAAAAATTGGAATGGAAGTAGATTTGTCTTGGACAGAATTCGTTACGAAGCATACTTATACGTATGTGATGCTTTGTTACATAACATAAGGTCACGAGTATATCCCAATTGGGGTAGCCAGAGGTACATCCATCGCAAGATGAACTAAGTACCCACATATCATCGAGCTTTCTGCGGGGCTAAACGGCCACATCGAAGCAATTCTTCTAAGAAAGCAACATTGCTATTTCACATTTGTTTGCATTGCGCACTTGCTCTTATATGCGCTAATGTCAAATTAGAACACTGCTTTCTTAGATGAATTACTTCGATGTAGCCATTTTAACCCCCCTGTTAGACCAACGTGATAGGTGGTGACGTTACAAAGCGGATCAAAAAAATTTATATTTATCAAAATAACTTGTCTGCTTCCAATAGCACTTAGAAGGCACTTAGCAAGAATTGTAATGAGGCGGCTGTTTATACCATTTATTTGGTTGTAGATAATGTATTTTGTATTGTAGTTCTACCTGCAGGTACTTTGACCTACATTCCAACTCTATCAAACTCGCTCGTCGATGCATCCCATTTTTTCGAGATTGCGAAACTAGAACAAGTGGTTGGAAAACTCTCAAAAGACCAACTAAAGTGTTCTGTTCGTGATATCAACTGCGAATAGTGTCTCGGTTTTCGCCTCGCTTTGCCTAGGCTGTTTTTAAAACATTTCCACGTCAAACAAGCTTGCTAAAATGTGCCACTTTTTTGGAACAAACTTTTAAAACAAACTACAGTCTATGACGTGCATGTGTGCATTTTGAAATTCGTTAAAGCGAAAGAGCAAGCACAACACTCTTCAAAAGTTATTTTTTTTCGCACAAATCTACGATAAATCACGCCAAAAAACAGCACTGTGTAATTTCCGCGCCTTTTATATTGTTTTACATTTATGAAAAAGAAGCCAAACGGATTGCAGTGAAAACGTTCAACAGGACAAGGCAATGAAACATAACTACTTACTTAACCATAGGTTCAGCCTAATCGGCAAACAAAATTCATTTTTTTTTAATAAACAGCTGTGATATTATAAGAATAAGAAAAATGATTTTTCTTAAAATCTCTTTGGTGATCATCACATCAGTGTTTTTTTTGTTTCATTTCTACCTACATAAATATCTAATTTTATTTTCTTCAATATAGTCGCTTGTAATCTGATAGGTAGCTAAAACTTGAATAGTTTAATGTTAGTCTGTTACGAGTTAGTAGGTACAATAAAGCTCGGGTGAAAGTAGAACACTGGTTAGTGTTCTCGTAGATAAAAGAAGATTAGCAATTTTCTTTCCGCCATTTTAAAACACGAAGATATTCTTTAAAAAGTTTTTATATTATTTATTACTTTCTGGTTAATTGGATATAATATTTGTTTTGTTTTATGTAAGCCATACGCGAATTAGATTTAGTTCATACGAGGCTGCGCCTATATATTCTTTTACTCATTCTGTTTAAAAAGAAAATTCTATAAGAATACCAGGTTTTTATCTGTACGTAATACTTATTTATTTGAAAACAATGACAACATTCATCAAAGAGCCTAATAAATATTCGGGTCAGCTGTTAAAAGCTTTGTTTTCTGATTTCAAAGAGATTTCTAGACAGAACACGGGCAGCTAATATTTCTTATTTATATTTTCCGTTGCGCCATTATTTCTGAAGACTTTGGATCTAAACTTCCCTCTCACTAGATGAACCTTTTCGGAAATTTATATTCTTGGTTGCTTAAGTTTGGCGGCTGACAAATGTTTGCCGGGATTGCCGTAGTTTGAACTTTTAGACGTGAAAAATGTGGTCTAATAATGGTATTTACTTTATAACAACTGAACATGGCATAGAGCAATACAGACCTTCGCTATAGAATATGGACATAGTAAACATTAAGTTTAATCAAAATATGGAGTGGGTAAAGCCACAAATAATCGGAACAGAATTTGTGGTCACTTTTGACATGGATATAATAAGCAGTTTGGTGACATGTCGTCATAGTCATAATCTATCATTATATTGGAAGGCTTAGAGAAAGTAGGCTCGGTCGATTTTTATAGCATGCCTGGGAAGGAAAGCTTCATGCATCAAGGCATGCTATAAAAATCGACCGAGGAGGGGAGTTGATTTTATGGTTTGAGTAGTCCCAATTCCAGCATATAAGCTACTGAACATAATAATGTAGTAAATATCAAATACTTAATACCTAAGTGGTATTTTATATCATACACTTACCTACATCTTTTAAATAATAACAGCAATAGGTAATATTAGTTAGGTATTTCCAATTAGTAACTTGTTTCTTTGTGTGTTTTCCTTTATCGATTTTCTTGTAAGTAGTTGCGTTGTGAACACAGCGTGTGTGTATAATTACGGGGCTTGACAGTCCCTAATTAGAAATCTATTTCTTGTGGTTGTTCTACAATGCTTACGTAAGTAGTGTTCTTTAAGGTCTCATCATCATCATCACTAATTTAAGAGCCACGCTCTTGTGTAGCATTCTCCATTCTTGTCTATAAAAGACCAATTCCTTCACCTCCTTATAAGACAAGACGTTCGCCTTCTCTTTAATCTGTTCCATGCAAGCTCTTCTTGGTCTTCCCCTTCCTCTCTTTCCTTGTAGCTTTGAGGTCTCGTGTCACCATATTTAATAAATATTGATCAACAGTATTGTTCTTTTGCATTTATACTATTGTTTCCTACGCGAAAACGACTCTGTTAACCATGAGGCTACGTTCATAAAACGCATCGCGCGCGATATCGTGAGCCACGTTACGTCTAACTACTGATGTCTCTCCCGTCAGTCCCAGCAAACAGAAAAAGCACTCCACTTTGTTACTGGGTTCATTCTCATTTTTTAAGAGACGAAGTACGCAAAATCTGTTTTGCAATGACTGCTGCGAAGCAAAAAGAAGGGTTATGTAATGCCAATCTGTCCTAAGAGTTTTCTTACCACGGCTATCTTCTAAACATCACTAGGTATTGGAAAGAATTTCAGACTAATATTTTATTGTTTTTAGTTTTTAAACTTATATTTTTTTACAAATATATCTATACCTACCTAGTAAACAACATGCGGAAATTCAACAGATTTCACATTGAAATAAAAAAGGCAATTTCAGTTTTTCTAACTGTAGTTAAGTTGTAGTAAATTGCATTTATAGGTATTTTCACAAGGAACTAAATGGCACTGCAAAAAAATAAATCACTCGCTTGATTGAATTGATTGAATCAACCTGATTGTCAATCATTTCATTGATCGTTTCCGATACTGATTGACTTTTTATTTTAACTTTTTATACTGTCAGGATTAAAGTTAACTACGTAATGTAATGTACTGACTGTAGGCTGTATTGTCTCCGCTATAACGATGTTTTGAAGGTTCAGAATGAACATAGTAAACGTTTAGTAAAATTGTACTAAGTGCCTTTCTTCCATCAAATTACATTACCTACATTGTACAGCCGTTAAAGCAAAACAATGCAGAAGTATGTGTTTGTAATTAGAACGCATCTAAAATGTAACACTTTCCTTACAGCCTTACACCTTTGCTTTTGTCAGTTTATTATGTCATGCGTACCTATGATACATCGTTATTTGCTGTTCATCGTTGTATTCTGTGTTTTTTTTCTTGATGTCATTGTATTGTTGGCATTCTTCAATTATAATATCTTATTCTTGATAGGTAAATGACATGAGGGACTTTCCATGCTACATTTCCCAAAAAAATATATAGATGGCGCTATTCAGATTCAACGTGATTACCGATTTTCTCATTACTCGAGTACATACCTAATTATTAAAAAACACAATGTAACGGCAGAAGTATAGATAAAAATAATATAAGATCAAACGAACTTCTTGAAGTGAAGTTCGATCATTATTATCTGAGTCGCTTCATACGAATAATATAAATTATACTTATACTTAACTATGGTTTACTAGTAGTACCCTTTACGTACTCGGCAATATTCGCACATTTAAAGAAAGAAAACAATTTCTTTTTATTATACAAAAACACTACCTCACTTCCTGTCATCCCCACTACCGCACTCACATGATGGCCGCCTAGTGCGGCGCTGCCTCATTCCTTTAGAGCTTGCCAGTTCCACTTGGCCTATGATACACTCTTTTGAGTTAAATCGCAAAACTGACCTTTCTTGGGTTACGTGGGAGGGTGGGAATTTATATTATTCGTATGAAGCGACTCAGATAATAATGATCGAACTTCACTTCAAGAAGTTCGTTTGATCTTATATTATCTTTCGTCGCTTCATACTCTAATATAAATTATACTTATACTTAACTATGGTTTACTAGTAGATGTTTAGAGATAGGGAAGTTTTGCAAAAAATAAAATATAGATTTATAATTAAAGACATTTTATTTTCTAATTATCGCCCGGCTTATATTATCAATCTTAACAATTTTATTCATGCATATGTATAAATAATTAAATATATGTCTAATCAGTAGGATCCAAATGCGATGGATTTAATAGGTAGCTAGCAAAATCATTTCCAGTTATTATTTTTCTATGGTAGAATTTTGCAAATGTGTTAGAATCTTCGGTCCAGCCTGCTGTGCGTCTGATAGTCTCGATGGAGACACCAGCGGACGCTGCGGCAGACGTGGCCGCGTGACGCGTGCTATGGGCACTAAAAATGGATGTGTCTACTCCGCTCTCTGATAATACTTGCTTTAACCACCTGCTTATGGTTTGTGATGTGGCAAATCTGTGTGGCTGTTTATGGGTCAACAGTAACCTGTCCACGCCTGTTGGTCTGATATGTTCAGTTATCGTTAAGTAATCTTTTAACGCAGTAGCTGGGCATATAGAAGGGTTTTCAGAAAAGTAGGGAAGATGTAGGACGGGCTGCTCTCGCCCCGGGGCAGACGTCTTAATAATATCCGATATATTTATGTATATTCCGTTTGGCGTAATGTTTATATTTTGTACTTTTATTAAGGAAAATGTTTGAACTCTATGGGCGGTGCATAAAGCAAGCAATATGACAAGTTTTTTAGTAATTTTTTCTATTGTTAGATTTGAATTTGGATACCAATTAGAAATGTGATTTAATACAATTTGTGGGTTCCATGTGTAATTATATTTAGGTGCTGCCGGTCGTAATTTAAACGCTCCTTTTAATAAACGTTTTATATTACCATCGGAGCTAATATGACCGCCCAATAATAAAGAGAGAGCCGATCGGTGGGTATTTAAGGAACTAAAAGACGCGCCTTTGTCAAACTGTTCGGATAAAAAACTAATAACAGATTGAATTGACCCTTCATATGTATCAATTCCGTTACTGGCGCAATACTGCCACCAAAATTTCAAACTTACATTATACTGTTTAAGCGTATTATCTGAGAGTGAAGCAAGCATCAGATTAAGTGCCGATGTTGGCGTCCCTCTCCGCACAAATGCTGTCCGCAGACTTTCGCGGCACCCAGCGTAAGCTGTCGGTGTAGGGGATGCACGCGTCTGTAATCGGAAAATAAAAGTTCTTTACTTGGTTTAAAAACCATAATTTCAGATGACAAAATATCTGTCAGAAGTGGATACCATGGTTGAGATGGCCACATTGGAAATACTAAAATGCCTATAGCCTTATCCTGTATAATTTTTCGGATAGTTTTCAAAAGTAATGAAAACGGCGGGAACGCGTAGAAAAATGTGTTCCAAGTAACAGTAAATGCATCAACGGCAATTGCATCTGGATCCTGTTTCCATGAAAAATAATTACTACATTTGGCAGTAGTTCGTGAAGCGAAAACATCAATTTTTGGTTCTCCAAAAGCCTTCACGATTTTATTAAAGACTGTATTTGACAGTTGCCATTCGATATCCGGATTTATCTTCCGTGATTCATGGTCAGCTTCATAATTATCTTTTGTGTTTACATACGAAGCGTATATCCAAATATTTCGCATTTCGCACCACTGCCAAATGGAGGTAGATAATTTATTTAAGTGCGGGTATTGTATACCCCCCATACGGTTGACGTAAGAAATTGCTGTTATACTTCGTGCTTCGTTCTCGAGATTAGTAACCTGTAAGATGATAAGCTTGAACACAATGTAGTAACGCATAGTGACACCATTCATTGCACACATAGTTGAAAGCATATAGAAAAAAAAATAATAACAAAATTCTTTTTTTTTTTTTTTTAAAGGGTAGTCTTATATTGTCTGCCCCACTCGGATAGTCTCCGCGCGCTTCATTCGCTTTTGTGTGCTCCGCCATTCTGCACGGTTCAAATAATTGACCTATAATTCGAGAAAAAACTCTTAGAATACAATAGTTTTACTAACTAATAATGTCCAAAAGACACAGTGAGGATATTGGTGACGTGAATCACATTAACAAACGTCTAAAAACATTAGAACGCATGATAATGCGTTCACGAAGACCTCGTGTTCGAGTTATTGAATCATCATCGTCGGAAGCGTCGTCACGGGAACCATCGCCTACTTCGAAGAACCCACAAGGTATTTAGTACAAACTTCCATAATTTTCGTCAAGTTCGATATTTAAATTTTTATTATGTACGGCTTCGTCAGACACTTTAGGTGTTTATCTCGCCACTGCATAAAACAAGGTCAAGGTCAAAACATGACCAACAATCTGCCTGTTCTAAATTCAAATTTCGTTACGGCACAATCGGCAATCGGATAACTCTTTGGGAGTTTTTCCACCGCCACAACGTGCTCAGATTCAAATATATAATTATATATTATATAAGTACCTAGATACTTATAACCACATACCTACTATGCTCAACCGGTTGACTCTCTGGGAGTCCTCCACGAGTACGGTATAGGTATAGATATTTAGGCACCTTTTTTGTTCACACGAATAATTCCTCAGGAATTAAAATATGTTTGCGTGTTTTTCTATGGGAAATACACCTTACATTAATTTTCGGGTACAGAGACGTCTGTGGGACTATCTCGTAATCTCGGATTTTGCTGACGTATGATTCTGTGGGAGTCATACCACCCCCTAGTTACGACGCGTATCTTTATACGTGTATAATTTTGTCATCTAGGCGAAGAAAATCGGCGCGACCGGACGGCGTTGATCGTCACTCTACACGGACCCAACTCTGATGTCGAACCGGGACCGTCCTACGCGGTGGCTGAGAGGACCGCGACCGCCACTGCCGTCGCCGCCGCCGTGGATGAAGCTCGGGCTACCACGAGTACCCCACCTGCTGCAGAGAACGTCCTCGACAGCGCATTGTTAGAGATTCTCGGCGATGACCCCTCTGCAACCATACAATATGGACCGGATATACACAAGGACCTAGCATCCCGTTTCGAACACCTTGCGACAAATGGGTTAGATAAAAATGTTCGGAAGGAACTGGTCGACAAATATCCTATTCCGGGTAACTGCGGCCTTATCGGCGCGCCTATACTCAACGCCGAAATCAAAGCTGCTCTGCCCGATAGTATGTACAAGAGGGATAAGGCTATTGAAGCCCGGCAGAAACAACTCGCCACGGCTATTACAGTCCTTGGGGCCGCAATGACTGACCACATAAGTAGTGTCAAAAATAAGGATCACGAACTCATTAAGAAATTGATGGACACTGCTCGCCTATTATGCGACATCCAATATGCAGAATCCATCACTAGACGAAACTTCGCAATGTTTTCCCTTAAAAAGGATCTAAAAGAAAACTTAAGTACTTCCAAAGTGGATAAATATCTCTTCGGAGAAAACTTAACCGATACCTTGAAAGCGGCTAAGGCAGTAAACAAATCGGGCGCCGAGCTTAAGGTGATAAACAAGGTGGGGAAAAAATGTGCTGTTCAAACGCAGAAACCTCAGGGAAACAAAGGTTTAAACTGGAAAGCTCCAGCACCGCAGCAGCAGCGCAGGCCGACGGGAGCCGGGGCTCAGAAGAACCGCGAGCCTGCCACGACGACGTGGGCGAACCGCACGCGCGCCGCCGCCTCCAGGCCGTCGTCGCCGCCGCGCCGCCGCCGTTAGACCCGGTACTGTACGCTGGACAACTAGCACAGTTTTACTCGCAGTGGTCACTTATCACTTCCGACCATAATATTTTGAATACAATTCAAGGTTATAAAATTATCTTTGCCCGACCAGTCGTGCAACATTATGTACAACCGATCCCAAACTACTCTAGCAGTGAAATGCAATGCTTTGAAGAGGCTATTAATAGCCTACTAGGTATCGGCGCCATTTCAGCATGCGAACACTGCGAAGGACAATAAATTTATATCTAGTGTTTTCCTGCGCCCAAAACCTAATGGTCAAATGCGCTTTATATTAAACTTAAAGAACTTGAATAAGTTTATTGACACAAGTCACTTTAAGCTAGAGGATATTCGTACATCAATTAAACTAATGTCACAGGACTGTTTTATGGCCACTGTCGACCTAAAGGACGCCTATTTCTTAATAAAAATTCACGAAGATTCTCGTAAATACTTGAGATTTATGTGGAACAATAAACTTCATGAGTTTAATGTACTACCATTTGGGTTGAACACAGCGCCTTACATCTTTACTAAGTTAATGAAGCCTGTAATCAGTCTACTTAGAGCAGCTGGACATATTTCCACAATATACCTTGACGATATTCAATTGTTAGGAAGATCATATCTTGAATGCTCTTACAACGTGAACTCAACTATTAATCTACTTACCGCTCTTGGTTTTATAATCAATAGGGAAAAAAGTCAGTTGACCCCTTCAAAATCATGTAAATTTTTAGGCTTCATCTTGGATTCACATACTATGCAAATAACTTTGCCCCCCGAAAAGAAAACACATATCAAAGCAGAGTTACAAAAAATCATAAACATTACTAGGTGTAAAATTAGAAAATTTGCTCAACTTATAGGATTTTTTGTGTCTGCGTGTCCCGCAGTGGGATATGGAATGTTATATACAAAACAGTTAGAACGGTGTAAGTATTTAAACTTACAACCTCATGATGACTATGACAGGTATATGAAAATCCCGGAAAACATACTTTCGGACTTTCAATGGTGGCTACGTGCTATAGAGAGCCCTGCGCACCGTATTCGAGACGACTGTTACGCGGTTGAAATATTTTCTGACGCCTCAACTACGGGGTGGGGCGCGGCCTGCGGGGGTGACACCGCGAATGGGCCTTGGTCACAGTCGGAGCGCGGGATGCACATTAACTATCTCGAACTGTTAGCTGCTTACTTTGCGATTAAAATTTTTGCAAAACATTTAGAAAATTGTCAAGTTTTAATTCGCATAGACAACGCTACTGCGCTATCCTACATTAACCGCATGGGCGGGATTCAATTCCCACATCTCACTGACATTGCTAGACAGATCTGGCAATGGTGTGAACATAGGAAAATCTTTATAAAGGCTTCATATGTCCCATCTAAAGAAAACATCGTAGCTGACACTGAATCCCGACGTTCACATCCAGACATAGAATGGGAGGTAGAAAACTTTACTTTTGACCAGTTAGTTTCACAGTTTGGTTCCCCAGACATTGACCTGTTCGCCAGTAGACTGAACAAGAAATGTGAAAAGTACGTATCTTGGCACAGGGACCCTGACGCCTTCGCTATCGATGCATATACGATAAGCTGGAAGAATCTATATTTTTATGCCTTCCCACCGGTTTCGATGATACTTAAAACACTGCGCAAGATTATCGCCGACAAAGCGACCGGTATCATGATCGTCCCGTTGTGGCCCACACAACCTTGGTACCCAATTTTCCACAGTCTTTTGACGTCCTATATTTTTGAGTTCAGTTCAAATGACCATGTAATCGTTTCTCATTCCAGCAGGAGGAACATTCACTCGAACCTTACCCTGGCTGCCGGAATATTATCCGGGCAGCACTATTGCGACGGTCCGTACCAGCCTCGGCAGTAGATATAATGATTAGTTCTTTAGCTGATTCATCTTTTAAACAGTACAACACCTATATTAATAAATGGTATGATTTTTGTAAACAAAATAACACACCTTTATACGATGCATCAATATTTAAAGTCATGGAGTTCCTTACTGATTTATATAATAGTGGCAATCAATATGGTTCGTTAAATTGCTGTAGAGCAGCCTTGTCCTTAATTTTAGGACCCAATATATCGACGGATTATCGTATTCAAAGGTTCTTCAAAGGTGTGTTTAGGCTAAGACCTACTATTCCCAAGTACGATATCACTTGGGACACTGGGTGCGTGCTAGATTACCTGGCTCTCTTGTACCCTAACGAGGCCATATCAATGGAAAAACTTGCAAAAAAATAAAAAATGTGTAACATTACTGGCACTGGTTACCGCCCATAGGGTACAAACCCTGTCGAAAATAAATATTTATAACATTAAGATGTTTCCAGATAAGATTGTTATCAAAATTTCAGATCTCATCAAAACTTCGAAAGTCGGTACGAATAATCCAGTCCTTACCTTACCTTTCTTTCTGCAAAAACCTGGGATTTGCCCAGCCAAGTCATTAATTAGCTACATAAATAGAACGGCCTCAATTAGAGAGTCAGATTACCTTTTTATCAGTTTTAAGCGGCCTCATAAAGCCGTCACCACACAAACACTCAGTCGTTGGATTAAGTCTACACTGAAAGATTCTGGTGTGGATGTGTCAATCTTTTCAGCACATAGCACGCGCCACGCTGCCACATCCCAGGCATACAGCGCAGGGGTTAGCATTGACCAGATTCGAAAAACTGCTAGTTGGAGTCAAAACTCCACCACGTTTGGAAAATTCTACAATAGAACCATCATGACCACAAACGAGGCAGAGTTGGCTTGTGCTATATTAAATAATAATTTGTAATTTTATTTAGTTTGTAATCATCTAGACACATTATAATAATAAGTACTAGACAATTATACATTTCATCTACATTTCGTTATAGTTTTCTTTACTGCGATATTTCCCGAACCTGCTCTCAACATCTACATTGTGTTCAAGCTTATCATCTTACAGGTTACTAATCTCGAGAACGAAGCACGAAGTATAATTAACGGTTAAACGAACTTACCTGTAAGTGAAGTTCTATCGTAATTATACGAGTGCTTCGTTCGAAGAGATTAGTAACCCCCGCCCGCCCTAGACCCCAAATCTGTTCTGCAAATATCGCAAACAGAGCCCTAAACTAATGAAGCGCGCGGAGACTATCCGAGTGGGGCAGACAATATAAGACTACCCTTTAAAAAAAAAAAAAAAAAGAATTTTGTTATTATTTTTTTTTCTATATGCTTTCAACTATGTGTGCAATGAATGGTGTCACTATGCGTTACTACATTGTGTTCAAGCTTATCATCTTACAGGTTACTAATCTCTTCGAACGAAGCACTCGTATAATTACGATAGAACTTCACTTACAGGTAAGTTCGTTTAACCGTTAATTGTATTGTCTACGCGCAACAGAATTGAACAATTATTTGTATCTTTTGCGAGAGTTTTTAGTGATAGAAAAACTGCCAACAACTCTAAATAATTGATGTGAAAGTGAAGTTCTTCAGTTTTCCATTTTCCATTTATTCTTACGCCATTACAAAATGCTCCCCAGCCGGATTTGGATGCGTCCGTGAAAATTTCTAATTTATAAGGTAAGGGTCGCATGTGATTCAATGTTATAAAAATGTTTTCTAACCACCAATTTATATCGTGAAAAATGTTTTTAGGTATATTCATAAAAGAGTCATAATTTTTATACTTGTTTAAAGCCAGATACTTTTCTCGTTCTAAAATCTTAGTATATACCCAACCATATTTTGTGGCTGGGCACGCAGCTGTGAGCGTACCAATTAACTTAGCAAAATCTCTAATACTGCATCTAGTGTTAGTTTTAATTTTTTCCAGTAAAGATTTAATCGTTACACGTTTTTCTTTAGGTAATGATAATGTTAAATTAACCGTGTTGAAATCGAAGCCCAAAAACTTGCAAGCCTGTTTAGGTATAAGTGAACTCTTATCGTAGTTTATAACGAATCCTAAGGATTCTAGTAATTTTAATGTTTCTGTTACGTTTGCCATACATTCATTATAATCTTTCCCTATACATAAAATATCATCGAGATATGTAACAGATTTGAATCCATTACTTCTCAAAGTTGTAATGGCTTCTTTCATAATTTTACTGAATATTCTTGGGGCTATACAGAGTCCATATGGCATAGCTGTGAATTCAAAGGTTTCGAGAGAGTTATAATGGTCGTATGGGAAATTGAATCGAAGGTATTTGCGATATTCTAGTGAGACAGGCACAAGTAAATAGGCTTCTTTTAAATCAATGTTAGCTAAGTATCCATTTTCTGGTATTAATTTGCATGCGGTTCTAAAATCTTCCATTTTAAAATGTGAATTTGAAATAAATCTATTAAGTGATTTTAAATTTAGAATGAATCTTTTATCGCCATTAGGCTTAGGAGCTAAAAATATTTTTGATAAATACTGATCGTTTGACGGATAGCATTTTGTAATAGCCCCCAACTTTATTAACTTGTTGATTGACGAAATCATTTCTTGTCTGTCTTGTATTGACCATTTAGGTTTCGGTATTGAGAATTGGTGAACTTCACCAGAAAAGGGTATGGTAATTCCGTTACGGATCCAATCTAAAACTTCAGCGTTTTTTGTAACCGTAAGCCAAGAGTAATAATACGTTTGTATACGCCCTGCGTGTACCTGATTTAGCGGCGCTGCTGCTGCTGCTGCTGCGGTGGTGCACGCATCCTGACAGCTTGTTGCTGGGTTGATGTCTGAGCTTGCGGTGGAGGGGCTCGCGGTGCGTTGTGCTGCGGTGCATGACCGCCTCTCCGGTTGCCTCCTCGCCCCCCCCTGTTCGTCGAGCGAGCAGGACCTGCCCAGTTTCCCGGAACAGATGCAGGTCGTCCAGCTGTGGTTTGACACGTAGATTGTTTCGGATTAGACTTCTTAATTTGAAGGCCTTGACGTTCTATAGCCTTAGAGGCCTTTATTTGGTCCGACAACTTAGCGCCAAACAGAGTTTCGTCTCTTTCTACGTCTTGTATTACTTGGCAGAACGATTTATCAAGGCAAGGCGTTATGCATTTTGTTCGATAATAACCCTGTTGCTGATGTAAATCGCATAATATGCGGCACCCGTCGCTTAAATACTTCATTGCCTTAACTTTGTTATCGCTGGTTAGAAGGATTGTCATGGCTCTATTGACAGCCGTTAGGCCAATGCCTAACTGTTGTTGGGTTGCCATCATTTTCTTGTCCCGGTTCCTTGCTAGTTCTGAAATAGCTGCTGTTATTTCAGCATTTAGTTTAGGTGCTTGAAATAACTTACAATTTTCGGGAATAAGATAATCTTTCGTAAGCTTTTCCTTACTCTCCTTTGATAATCCTTTCTTAAGCAGGGGTGCCCACAGTTGTGCTAGGTTTTCGTGGATCTTTTCCCCGAATTCAGGAGTCCCTTCTGTTACTTCGCCTAAGGCTTGTAAAAGTTCCGGGTCTATTTCAGGTACCACGTTCTCGATTTCAGGATTATTAGGAACTGTTTCTTCGGCACCTGATGACGGGTCTAATACCGGATCAGCTGTAGTAGACGGGATGGTTTCGAAGGAGTCGTCACTATCGTTTACTGTATCATCGACAGGATCCACTGGTATCGCCTCAATTATAGGCCCTTCTTCCGAATAGTCCATGCATGGTGTATAACCGGAGGGACTCTGGTTAGGTTGTTGACCAGCGCCTGGAAAGTACATACACCATTTTGTTTAATAAACTGCCATTGTGTCGACTCTCGGTCGACCTCTAGGCTATTTTATTGCCATTGTGTTAACTCGCGGTTAACCTCTAGGCTAAACTTTATGTGCCACGTGCTAGTTCGCGACCAGCCTTAGGCACAGTTAATTGCCGTTGTGTTAACCCTCAGTTAACCTCCTGGCATTTTACAAAATAAATCAAAATGCTTACCTTGTCGTCGTAATTCATATTTCCGAATTTTATTTTTATAATATTCCATCTTTTCTTCCGCAGAACGCTTTTGTTTCGGCATTATTACTTTTTTTTTTTTTTTTGAGAAAAAATATATTTTTGTGCTATTATTACGTGCGAACACTGCCGCGCACAGAAAAGGAATGAGGCAGCGCCGCACTAGGCGGCCATCATGTGAGTGCGGTAGTGGGGATGACAGGAAGTGAGGTAGTGTTTTTGTATAATAAAAAGAAATTGTTTTCTTTCTTTAAATGTGCGAATATTGCCGAGTACGTAAAGGGTACTACTAGTAAACCATAGTTAAGTATAAGTATAATTTATATTAGAGTATGAAGCGACGAAAGATAATTGTTGCTTGATATTTGGATCATATTATGGTTATAATTATGTTGTTATGTATATTGCTTCTCTTTTGATCAGAATAATAATGGATGGAAGATGTAATTGTCCTGGGTATAATAAAAAGGTTAAACTACGTTAGTATTATACGATCTGTGGTTAAACGAAGGAAAATCTGTACAGCGCCATCTATATTGTTTTTGAGGAACGTAGCCTGGAGTCCCTCATTACATAAAACTTTCTGAAGCGGTAATAAGTGGTAGATTGGTGGCAGTGGTAGGGATTTATGTTTGGAAAGTCAAACATTCTGCCTGAACCTGAGCATACACACACTAAAGGTGGTATTAATAAACTAATCTCAGCTTTGAGACGGCTCTCAAGTTCATGTCAATGTGACAGTTCTTAATATTAAAACAGGGACTTGAGCATAATCTTGAGGACAGTCTCAGCTGAGATTAGTTTATTAATACCACCCTTAAAGTGTAGCTATTATTATTTTACCTTCGTCGTTGTCGAGCTACGAGTAAGAAGAAGATGCTTTGGAATGTTATTGGAGTGTTGGTTCACTAATAAAAACGGAATTTTCCGGTAATATTAGACCTTTGAGTACGGTAGAACAAGGTACGAATTGTGCGATATTACTCCAGAGCCGTATTACGATGTTTCTCCTTGAAATATGTGTAACTCAGTGCATTATAGTGTAATTTTTAACGTTAATATGATTTTTTATTATACAAAGGCACGTAAAGTAATACAACATACTACATTTAATGAGTTATTTAAAGTTTTAAAGGGTACCTATACAGCTTTCCTGAAAATACACGCCATATACGTCATTTCTGTAGGTGCGATAGATATGACACGATTTTAACGAGCATGTTTTTGTCATTAATTTTTAGTATTATTACTACATTTAAATTGCGTCGGCA
Source organism: Pectinophora gossypiella (assembly GCF_024362695.1). Lineage (NCBI taxonomy): Eukaryota > Metazoa > Arthropoda > Insecta > Lepidoptera > Gelechiidae > Pectinophora > Pectinophora gossypiella. The sequence goes on from NC_065423.1 coordinate 5,043,985, forward strand.
CGCAACATACCGCAATTCGTAATACTCCTCCTTAGCAATAGGTATTTCCCAGATTTGCCAACAATCATCAAGCTGCATCTGCGCTCCCGCCCTGGGGAGTATCGGGAAATTCAGTCGTTCCGCGGGCGGCGTAGCGGAAAGACCTTCCTGACTCCTTACGCCACGTCAGCTTTTCCTCACTCCTTACGCCAGGTCACGCCACCCGGCGCAGTGTTTGACAAGTTTGGAGTTACTTTGGTAGAAACGTGCAGCATAATGTGTCAAGTGGGGAATTTTGTGGAAATTCGAGAATTAATGGGTTTTAACTGTTTGGTTTTGATTAGTTTATGTGGAAGTGTTTCGACATGAATTTGGATATTTTATATCGAGTTGTGGGATAGTGTACCTAACATGTTTTGTGTAATTTGTATGTTTCTGGGAGAAGAGATATTGTTAAACGTACCCAAGATCTCGTATTTTGCGGCTGTCAATTTCAACATTCGCGTCACGAATAGTTTCTACGCAATTTTTCTTTTTCAAATTAGGTTATTGGGGCTCTTATTAATTAAGCAAGAAGCCTTCAAAGTTTTAAGGCATCGTTTTTAATTTAGTATCTATACAGTAGGTAATATTGATTGTTTTCTAAGGATTCACGTATCTTATAACAAATAATAATTTTAAATGTCTTGAAAAAAGAAAGATATAAAAAAAAGAAAGAAAGGAAAAAAAAGAAAGTAAGAAAGGTATTGTCTGAAGTAAATAAGAGTCCACGATACCTCATAATATATGTTTATATGACACCAGAGGGACCTCCCGGCATCCCTCGCCCCTTATCTAATACATTGACATTAATAGAATCCTACAAATACTGGATGTAACAGACTTATTGGATGTGGAACTGCTACTTTAAGAAATGTAATAAATGTCAGAAAATAGTAACGTAACAAATTGGTAATAAATAACAAAATACTACAGTATACTAGTACTTTATACTAGTGTTAAATATAAAATAATCGATCTGTCTAATCTCGACTGATACATCACTGCTAATGAACGCAACACTTGCTTCTGTACTTTAACAGATCGAACTCGTACCGCGCATTGAAGCTATTGTAAAATTGTTATATAAACACTAATTGTAATTAACTAGTTGTTCTATCTAACACTAGATACCTCTCTAAATAAGTTAAAATGATGGATCTTTTCACTGTAAAAATCTTCTAAGCAATACATCACACTTGTGTTAAAAAAAGCAACGCTAAAAATCCAGACGTATTCATTGCATATTGTACCATCACAGAAACCGAACCAAGTAGCGTGGTTAATGTATTGATGTTTGAACTCTTTAAACGAGCGTACTATTTTATTGCCAAAATAAAATGTATAAGTATGGTTAAAAGTCGCTTCGAGGAGGCCGCTCTAACCACTAGACCTACCTGTACCTATACGGTCTACATTAAAAAACGTGATTGTTTGACTCTATAATTATGTACTCATGAACATTATTATCAACTACATACAACACGGAAATGTCTGTCTGCGACTGTAATTGACCCAATGAGGCAATGATCTTGACCATGAATACATTCCGCGTCTGCGCAAATTCCTCAATCAGTTGTAACCCTGCCATTAATACTATTACTTTACAATACTAAAGTCTATAGCTAAAGTAGCGTTTCGGGCTTTTACTTCCTCTATAACCGTTTACTTTAAAAATATATTAAAACTCTTTGTTGTAATTTAAAATAAGAACAATTTTTTTTTTATATTAACTTATGTACTTTTCTTGTAAAATTGTCACTACGAAATATACGTACCACTTTTTTTGACGTGAATTATTGTAGATTTGTCGCAGATGGCATTAACTACTTGGCCGGACAAATGGGGAGCGCTTAGGGCTCTTACCCGGTACAAAATTGAAGACAACAGGCCTGAGGATGCCCAGTTGGGTTCGACGGCTCAGGGCGTCGTCTGAGAGGAAGAATATTTGAAAGAATTAATCGACCCTTGAGGGTCGATAGCGATAAGCGCTGAATGAGGGTCGGTATCAGGGTTATGAGAATACGTGCCGCTACAACCTATATTTTCTCAGCTAAAACTAGTAAATAGAATACCTACTACTAGTTACTCGTTTATCATTTCCACAACATTTTGGGAATTGGAATCACATTAGAAAAATAGCCTAATCATTAAAAGCGATAAAACTGTTTATTTATTAGCTTCTAACAATTAAAACTCTCAATGTTTCAGTGGTATGTTTATATCTATGGTAAAATACAAATATTCTTTATTCATAAATCTATGTAGTAAACGTCAGAACGCAATAATTTTGCGTAGGTATTTCATTTATACTATGTTATTTTGGCAAACTTAATCTTTGTACTGTACACAGAGATACAAAGTTCTATCCTGTGTGTGTTATACATACCTATACGTATTATATCATCCATCGCGCATCATTACCCGGCATTACTCTGGATGTAACTGGCTGTGTGGGAGGTAAATGTTGCTCATGGTCACATTAGCAGGAAGAGGTATTAGCAGCTCTGTACATTGTTAACTGTCAAGGACTTGTTGAAAAGCGGATTCAGAAACCTAGAAGTTTGAAAGTTATAGGATTTGTTAAACTTTGGAAACCCATGCTCTTGGTGACATTAGCAGGAAGAGGTATTAGGAGCTGCTAATACAGAGCTCTGTACATTGTAAACTGTCAAGGACGTGTTGAAAAGCCGATTCAGAAACCTAGAAGTTTGGGAGTTATAGGCTTTGTTAAACTTTGGAAACTCGTGCTAATGTAAACTTTGGGTGGTATTAAAATTCATTTGGTTAAGCACTAACATCCGTATTCTAAGATGTTAACTCGAAACTTCCACCACTCGACTCGACCGCAGCTGAGCATTTTATTTGGTATTTTAAGTTGACATTTACGCTTGCTTCTCAATTTGAGGTCGCAGGTTCGAATCCAGTACAAGCCTAAACCAATGATTATCGAATTTGTTTTCGAATTCACGTTTAGATCATAAATTATTATCACGTGCTCAGCGGTGATACAAAACATCGTGAGGAAACCGACATTCCCGAGAAATGCATTTTCGGAGGTATGTGATTTAACCTGTATTGGGCTAGTTTTCTCTTCGCGAGTTGGAAGGTCAGACAGGTAGTCGCTTCTGTAAAAAACCGGACCTGTCACTTAGTAATAAGTATGCTTAGTTTTATAGCTGCTCATATATATATATATTTTTTAATTTTTTGTACTCGGTGTAAGAAAAAGTAACGGCTCCGAATTCTAACCCGGTTAAATGAGTAGAAGAGACATCCCTATACTATCATTGAAAGCATCCTGGAAAATTCGCAGGCTACGCTCAATTTTATCCCCCATTCATACCAAGCCATTGTGATACGAATGACATAGGTAATATGTGAGGGTCATAATTCTACCAGACACTCCGGCTTACGAACATGACACCCTAATTGGGTTCCATAAGTAGACAATTACGCTAACTTCTTTTAGGTTATTAAATTACTAAGCTTTTGCTAGTGACTCTTTGGTGTTAGACAATTTTTTCGGTGACGTGTGGGTACTTAAGTTCATTTTGAAATGGTTGTACCTCTGACTACCCCAAATGGGATGTGGTCGTGAATTTAATATGTTATGTTCTGTGTTTGTAAATTTAATTTAAAGACACAATCATGACTACTAGATTGACTCTAATTATAATGACTAAAACAAATTCAATTCTGTTGCAGAATATAAAATGGAATTTATTAACGGTTAGATTTGCGGTTTTTAAACAGTTCGAAATTAAAAAAATAGTTCTCTGATCTGAACTGGAAGCAGGTAGGTAACTAATGGCAAACTTTCTTCGTGCACATTAATTCGTCCAATTTTTACCCTAATTACATTCAATGGTAGCAATTTGGCAGCCATACAATTCGGTTGAAGCCAATCAGGCTATGTTACGTGACGAATTCTGGTACAAGTATTAACCTAATGTCAAGAACAATCTATTCGTAGCCTTGCCCCGGTTGTAGTTTCGAAATTGTTATGAAATACCCTAGTTACACTTTGTAACCGGTGGGTACCAATATCCACTTTAAATGTAGGTTATATTTTGTCCCCAACACAAAACCCCTTTACTGACAACTCAAGACCCGTGCCCAGCAGTGGGACGTATATAGACTAATTTATGTGTGTGTTATTGTAATGTTTATAACTTATAATTGTCTTTAGAAATCACAACATACGTCCCACTGCTGGGCAAGGGCCTCTCCTTGATCAATCAGATGTTATATACCGTACTACCCTGCTCTACAGTGGGTTGGTGAAGGTATTTTCATATAAAACCTCATTTGCCAGTTTTTGCAATCAAGAAAAGCAATAACTTAGGTATTATTTTGACTATTTTTTAATTGATGATTTAATTTATCATCAAATAGAAATAGGCAAATCATACACAAACATAAGTTTATGACTATATTTCCATGATGAACTAAATACCCACGGCGCACCAGCTTTCTTTTAGACCATGGTGACCCGTATCGCCGTTAAAATAAAGCGCAAGTAAACATTGAACAGGGTAAATAAATGGAAATTAAAGAAAGTAGCCAAGTACACAGCAGTGCTTTAAAGAGAATTGTTTTCTGAAATAGCACTTAAAACTAGACAGGTTCTCCCTCTGGTAAGTTATTGTTGGCAATTCAATTAGTTTACTCATTTAATGCAAAGTGTATTGCGAAACGTTCACAAGAGAATAATGTTACTCTTTTTAACCAGATTAAAGTATGTGAAGAAAGTATCTTCCTTGCGATAACCGTTTTTTTTTTTTTAACACGTTGAACGCCATGACAGACACCATATGCCCGGCGATGGACTTACCCCTGATTTGTCCAAAAATCGTAGAGACTTTTTTGTGAATGTTGTCTGGAAATAACTAAAAAATAATAGGCCGCTTAAGGAAAACGCGATCTACTCATTCTTTTCCGAAATGTCCAACACCAGTGTCTACCATCTGTCCCGCAACTCACTCGGCTAGACCATGAATTTTAGTCTGGCGTTCAACGTGTTAAGTATTGCTGTTTTTTTTGTGACTCTACAAAGGTAAATTGTTTGTATTTTACTTTTCAAGACGTTTTTTCACAATACCATAATCCGCCTGCCTGGATGTTCTTTTGTTATTTATAAGTTCATAATATAAAAATAATAGAAAATGTATCCTTCATGATAGGTAGATAATTTCTGGATAAATTCCTACAGCTGAAAGTAACTCGAATTTGCTAAATGGGGTTTCCTTTCATAAAGTTCAGTCGGATAAAATATATTTTTGCCACGTGACTGCGCATGACGTCAATCTATTACTGAATGAAAAGGAGGGGTGATGGACTGAGTTATATTATATCAGATCCGTTGTAGTCCAGCTGGAAGAACGCTCGACCCTGACTGTGAGGTCGCAGGTTCAAATCCCAGCATTGGCCTAAACCGATTATTTTCGCATTCATATTTGAATCATAAATTGATTATCACATGTTCAGCGGTGAAAAAAAACGTAGTGAGAAAAGCCACATTCCCGAGAAATGCGTTTCGGAGGTATGTGACCTAGCTCTTGAGCTAGGTTTCCCTTCGCGGGTTGGAAGGTCAGACAGGCAGTCGCTTCTGCAAAAAATGGAGCTGCAAATCTTTTGTCGTTAGTGGAACCCGTTTGAAATTAAGTAAGACTAGAGAGATGTGATTAATATTTAACGTACAAATCAATTTTATTTTATTATGAAACAAACATAACATAACATAAACTGCCTATATACGTCCCACTGCTGGGCACAGGCCTCCCCTCAATCAACCGGAGGGGGTATGGAGCATACTTCACCACGCTGCTCCACTGCGGGTTGGTGGAGGTGTTTTTACGGCTAATAGCCGGGACCAACGGCTTAACGTGCCCTCCGAAGCACGGAATCATCTTACTTTTTCGGACAATCAGGTGATTCAAGCCTGAAAAGTCCTTACCAAACAAAGGACAGTCTCACAAAGTGATTTCGACAATGTCCCCATCGGGAATCGAACCCGGACCTCCAGATCGTGAGCCTAACGCTCTAACCACTAGACCACGGAGGCTGTTATTTATTTTTTACCGTACGTACGTACGTACGTACGTATATTTATTTAACGTACAAATCAATTTTATTATGAAACAAACATTCACGAAAAATCTTTGTTATTCACGGGGTTACCACCTCAGAAGGCTTGGTGAGGTGTGGGTACTTAGTCCATCCATCGCAAGATGAACTCATATTGCGATGGATGTAGCTCTTGTTATGTTATGTTCACGTGAATGACAACAAAAAATTACAACTTTCTCAATACATGTTTGATCCGAGAAGTACATAATACTTTACATTCATCATCATCAGCCCATTAACGTCCCCACTGCTGGGGCACGGGCCTTCCCTATGGATGGATAGGGAGATCGGGCCTTAAACCATCACGCGGGCCCAGTGCGGATTGATGGTTATTAACGACTGCTAATGCAGCCGGGACCAACGGCTTAACGTGCCTTCCGAAGCACGGAGGAGCTCGAGATGAAAACTTTTTTTTTTGTGGTCACCCATCCTATGACCGGCCTTTGCGAAAGTTGCTTAACTTCAACAATCGCAGACCGAGCGCGTTTACCGCTGCGCCACCGAGCTCCTCAAGTCTTTAAATTCTTATTACATTAGGTATATAAAAGAACTTTTCGACGCCAGAGAAAATATGTTTTCCTAAGCGCGTGATTTTCATCGCGGATATAAAGTTCATCCGGGTTACTTTGGTCGGCTTATCTGAATCTCATTAGTGTGTACGTAACACGTGTTTGTGAGTCTTATACGCAATCTACTTTGCGGGAAAATAATAGTTAGATATATTATACGATTAGTATCACAGCTTTGTGACTTTATAAGTTTGAATTCCTGTTTGGATCATAGATAATTGATATCACGTGGCCTCCGTGGTCCAGTAGTTTGAGCATTGGGGTCACGATCCGGAGATCCCGGGTTCAAATCCCGGTGGGCACAAAAATCACTTTGTGATCCCTAGTTTTGTCAAGACATTACGGGCTGATCACCTGATCATCGGAAGGCACGTTAAGCCGTTGGTCCCGGTTACTACTTACTGATGTAAGTAAGTAGTCATTACATGAGCCATGTCAGTGCCATAGTAACCCTGACACCAGGTTTGCTGGGGTTGTTAATTCACCTAACAACCCACACGATAGAAGAAGATGGATTTCTGCCATGTTTTGCAATAATATTACCTGTCCTACCGTTTGTAAAAGTCGCAATCTCATATAAAACTTGATCGCTTCTGCAATGGCAATGATAACCATCGTCGCATCGTTATCGTTATCACATTAATATCGTTGTTGTGTAAATAACGATAACTTGTATCAACAACGGAATCGTTGTGCTTCAGTGCGGTCCCACTCTCGTGTTGATTAAAACGTCTTCCAGTCTGACATTCAGAGCTCAGTCGAGACACATTGTGACATATTACCTACACTATTAGTGTGGATTGTGTTTTAAATAGTGAAGTGAAGTGCATATTCAAATCTCTTTAAATTTTGCTCTCTTTTGAGATTGTCTTCTCTTTGTTTTTTTTTCGGTTACGTTTAGCTTCGATGCTTATAGGATTGTTATTCTAGCGTTATCCCGTTTCCTCATGGTCCGCTTACCTAACCTGAAGATTTGACAGGTCCGGTTTTTTACAGAAGCGACTATCTGATTTTCCAACCCGCGAAGGTAAAACCAGCCCAATACAAGTTAGGTTGTTATTATACGTAATATAATCAAATTCTGATTTATGATTTAAAATGTTTTTATTTTTTTATTTTATGAATTTAAATATAATTAACGCGTAATTCTCTCTCTCCGTTGCCTTCCCCGTACGTTACGTAACATGGAAATCATTTTAAAATAATTATATTTTTCTGGTCATTTCTTAAAATAAGACACTCAGTATGGTCGGATAAGAGCCATCATCAGCGCACCGCAGTAGTTAATGTATTCAGATGGGTACTGGAACCACCTACTTATTCAGGTTAACCCGTAGAATGTCGAAACGTGGATCTACAAGATGCAATAGGTATCCCGACAGATCTAGGGTTAATGTAAGCATCTGTTGCGGTCATTACAGATTCCATCTAGTGTAGTGTTTGTAATTCCGAGCATGTACTAGATCCTAGTACGTCTTACTTTACATCTAGTAGGTACTCAATGCAACAGCGGTACTTATAATTAAACACCGCGAAGATCTCTCAGTAAAATACACACTGCGTCATGGAAAAAGATTAGAATTAGGTACCATATCTAGACTGGTCTTACATTCTTCTAGTCCGCACATGATGTCCATCAAAATTAATAAACTGCCAACCATATAAAAAAAGAATAAATATAGAAGAAACAAGTGACGAAATCTTTATTAAAAAATAAAAGAACTTCTAGTGAATATCTTAAAGCTTCCTTCTCTTTTGTTGTGCTCAAAAGGGTCTGTGAAGGATGTGAAACTCATATATTATGTAACTTAGTAACTTGTACACCATTCTAGTATGAAAAAAAAGATTATTGAATATTGAATACTCAAAAGTACCCGTCAAATGATAAAATCCCTCTAAATCTGATTATATTGGAGATAATTCCGCTATAACTAGTCCAGTGCGCCAATTATAATTAAAATAATAATAGTTATCAATACGATAATATAATCTAGATTGTACTTTAGATACTATTGAACTTGTTAGTCATCGGTTTGTGGCCTGATGTTAAATACGGCAGCAAAATAATATGATCTAATACCTATGTAGTACCACCACAAAGGTATCTATGATAAATATAAAGATGAACATACAAACATACCAATAACAATCCATAAACTACGCAATAACACAACTTGTAACCATTCGCATATTTAATGAACACCCACTCGTACGCACATATTCTTATACTTAAATCAAAAAGAACTCAAAATAAACTTAACGTTATTTGAAGTAGTTTTGCAAATTATTTTAAAATATAAAGATTTATTAAGATTACTTCCATAAATATAGAATTTAATTTCGCCATCTCTTCTCCCAGTGACAATAAATACCCCAAAAGTGCCATAAAAGTGTACCTAAAATAAATAAATAGTGGCTAAAGACATTGTTAAAATAGTTTTGTAAATTATTTTAAAATATAAAGATTTATTAAGATTATTTCTTTAAATATTTAATTTAATTTCGTCATCTCTTCTCCCAGTGACAATAAATACCCCAAAGGACCCTAAAAGTGTACCTAAAATAAATAAATAAATAGGTGGCTAAAGACATTGTGGATTATAGCGATGGAAATGCTAAGAATGGCATTGTTACCTCTAACCCTCACCGTCGGACTCACATACCTGAACGTCAGAATGTAAGTTTTTAAGTGTAAACTGTTTTACGGATTACGTATTTATAATAATCAGAGATGGTTACCTAAAACATGCTCGAAATAATGTATTTTTATACCTAATTTGATTAGGACAGGAATTGTCGTCATGTGGTACGCTGGCTTTTCAAATTTCGATTCGAACCCCAGTACCGGCCTGCACGAAGTTATTAATTTATCTTAAGTGCAGTTTTCACTAACTCAGTTGGCTCGACCATTAGAGACGGCGATGCGGCTCACCGCCGCATGTTGGTCTAACAGAAAGCTCGGTGAGGTGTGGGTACTTAGTTCATCTTACGAAGGATGTGGCTTGAGCTACTCCAATTGAGACATAGTCGTGAGCGTATGAAGAGGTGTCAAAATTCATCACATTAGACAACAAAGAAATTAAGCAGCGATTGTTTTTCTCCGTAGTAAATTGGTTAAACATGGATTAAATCGCTAGATTAACAACGAAAATGTTTTCATTGTAGATTAATCCATGAAAGGCGGCAATGTAGCGTAATAAAAGGAGCAAATTGAATTTTCTTATCACCATAACGACCTTCTAAAGCACATAAAAGTGCAATTTACGGAGCAGCTCTAGATTTCATTCGTGAAGTATATCACTACAACATTGTAATTTGTTCTTGCTTGCTATGAACGTCTTTCACAATAAATATAAGTACTTAGTCGAAAAGTAGGTAAAAATAGTCATAATTAATATCTAATACAGTAGCAGTAACGAGTATATTATGTTAAAAATGCTTTACCACAGAAGAGATCCGCTTCGTTCTGCACACTCCCGTACTCATGTCTTAGCATTGAGTTTTAAAAGAGGTATTATTACATACCTAAACTCACGCCTATATCCCACCGGGGTAAGCAGAGACTATGGAATTCCATTTGCTTCGATCCTGACATACTTCTCTTGCTTCCTCCGCATTCATCAATCGTTTCATACACGCACGCCGGTTCATAATGAAATGAACCTTTTCTAAGGACATCTCCAATTTGCTCGATGTACGTCCTTTTAGGTCTAAAGGGTAGTAGGTATTATTCTCTGTACATAGGTAAACATAACAAAAGCTCACAACTGTATTCCCAATCGGACTAATGCCGCGTACAGACTGGTGAAACGTAACATGAAATATAACATGTAAAATTAAAAATCTCAAAGATCAATAGAACATCAACCTTCCTAACCTCCTCCTATCTGTTTGCCAACAGGAACTCTTACAGTAGAAGAGGTGTACAAGGACAGAGACCAATTCGCGGGTCTGGTTCGCGAGGTAGCAGCCCCAGACGTGGGGCGGATGGGCATCGAGATCCTGTCCTTCACGATCAAGGACGTGTACGATGACGTCCAGTACCTGGCCAGCTTGGGCAAGGCGCAAACCGCGGCCGTCAAGCGCGACGCGGATGTTGGAGTCGCGCAGGCTAACAGGGACGCTGGCATCAGGGTAAGTCTTATACTTGATGCTATAATCTTGTGTCACGATCAAAGCAGTACAAAGAAGACAAGGGAATTCCATAGTTTTTTGTTACCCCGGCGGGAAATAGGCGTGGATTTATGTATATGTGTACGCGCTGTACCGCGCTTTGGTTAGCGACAAACTTGCGGAGGAGAGGGAAATCGAAAGCACGCGACTGTTACTTGTCTGTCGAGATGGCATCGAGATCTTGTCCTTCACCCTCCTTCACCATCAAGGACGTGACGTCCAGTATCTGAGCAGCGGCCGTCAAACGCGACGCGACGCGACGCGGGAATCGAAGGTTTCACTATAGTCTAATCGCGAGGCTTGTACCGAGGCTTACCTACATGAAAACATGGCGACAAACGTGCGGGAGAGTAAAAGTCTGTCGAGATGAGCATTGAGATCCTTACCTGACGCCTCTTTGATTCTTTGAAAAGATATGATAAACATACAGATTATCACAATCGCTTGTGTATATTCCAGCAAGTTAAAGCGAACCACAGCACAGGGGTGCTAATAAATTCAGGAGTTTTAGAGGTGCTAATTAGGGAGTCTTTCCTAAGATTTGTTTTATTAACGCACATGTTGTGTATACATTCACACAGGAGGCGGAGTGCGAGAAGAGCGCGATGGACGTGAAGTACTCGATGGACACCAAGATTGAGGACAACACCCGCCTCTTCAAGCTGCAGAAGGCGCAGTTCGACCAGGAAGTCAACACCGCTGTAAGTCTACACATCATAATGCTTACTTTCTTTCTGAATATTGATATTAAAATCAATTTCCCTGCGCTCTGTGGTCCTGTGGTACACACCGGCTCACTTGTGGTACACCGGTTTGTTATGGTCCTGTGGTACTGTCATGAGCAATATCATGTACCCACTTTAGAACCTTTTCGCACTGTCATCATCATCAGCCCATAAACGTCCCCACTGCTGGGGCACGGGCCTTCCCTATGGATGGATAGGGAGATCGGGCCTTAAACCATCACGCGGGCCCAGTGCGGATTGATGGTTATTAACGACTGCTAATGCAGCCGGGACCAACGGCTTAATGGGCCTTCCGAAGCACGAAGGAGCTCGAGATGAAAACTATTTTTTTTGTGGTCACCCATCCTATGACCGATCTTTGCGAAAGTTGCTTAACTTCAACAATCGCAGACCGAGCGCGTTTACCGCTGCGCCACCGAGCTCCTTAATGTGACATGGTTTCAAAGTGTATACATATTAGTACTCGTGACCGTACACTGGCTTGCACTGTGGTCGAGTGGTATACTAACTGACTGTGGTCCTGTGGTACACCAACTTGTTTCTCAATCGGGAAACGCCGGTACGAACCCCACCGGACTTGCATCAATGAGTTATTAATTTATGTCAAGTGCAGTTTTCACTAACACAGTTGGCTCGACCACTATAGACGGCGATACGACTCAGCATCTATCACGTTGGTCTATCAGAAAGCTCGGTGAGGTGTGAGTACTTTGTTGTTGTTGTGATGGATGTACCTGTGACTACCGCAATTGGGATAAAGTCATGAGCTTTTGTATGATAATTCATTTATTTGATTCCCAGAAAGCCGAGGCCGCGTTGGCGTACGAGTTGCAAGCCGCGAAAATCAAACAGAAAATACGAAACGAGGAAATTCAGATCGAAGTTGTTGAGCGTCGCAAGCAGATCGAGGTGAGAACAAACTTACTTGGAATAAATTACCTTTTCCTTGCAGTATTCCAGGAAAACGGGTCGAAGTTTTCCTTAATTACAAATCAGGTGAGGAAGAATAACTTAATGTGGAATGAATACTTAGAACAGTTAACACACGTATTAAGGTTTCTTGACGAATAATCTTTGTAAATAACGACTTGCGACTAAATGATTAATTTCTTCTGAAGCCAGTCGATAATTTTATCGTTGTGTGTTTAGTGTTTTGACTAGCCTTAATTAAATAAAATAGCCATGAAGATATCACAACGGTAAGAGCGTCAAATTCGTACTCACGAATTTGTCGTTCTTATATTCGTAGGACTTTCTTCCTAAACCGTCTTCCCCGGATATTGTCTTTAAAACTTCAGGAATACGTTGATGGGCACTGTCTCGATTCCAAGTGTCATATTATAATGAATGAAAGGTCAACGACCCACTGGTCATGTATCCTTATATAAAAACCATCATGTCCCACGTTCCAGGTGGAACAACAAGAGATCCTGCGTCGTCAGGAGGAGTTGTCGGCCACGGTGAAGCTGCCTGCAGAGGCTGAAGCTTACCGTCTGCAGGCCATCGCCGAGGGAAAACGGTAAGTGCACTTTTTATAAAGCCAAAGAAGAAAGTTGTCGCGTGTTAACCATACATGAGAGAGGTTACAAAGGCCACATTGCAACAGTTCAGCTGTAAAAGCTATATTGCTATTTGACTATTGTTGGCATTGCGCATTTATACGCGCAAATGTCAAATTGCAATATTGCTTTTATTGCAAATGTCGAATTGCGATATTGCTCTGGTTTGGCCTGTTTAAATAGTATAAGTTTGATTTGATTCCATGTGGTATTTTCAACTCCCCAGGGAAATATTACAGTCTTCTTCAACTTACATACAAATACAAAATCGTTGCAATCGTTTCAGCACCCAAACTGTGGAGGCAGCCAAGGCAGACGCGGAGCGCATCAAGGTGCTTGGTCTGGCCGAAGCCACGGCCATCGGCGACGTGGGTAAGGCAGACGCCGAGCGGATGCTGGCCAAAGCCAAGGTCTACAAGCAGTATGGAGAGGCTGCCATCATGGCCCTTGTGCTTGAGGCGTTACCCAAGGTACGGCATATACCATATTATACAGACGATAAAGTTATGATAGTGTTGTTGTGTTTAGTTATCATTTTGGTTTGATTGGGATGTTTGTGAAAGTAAATCTTATACTTGCTTCTAGACGCAGTTATACTTAATTTTAATATACTCCGTATATTCCCAACAGATCGCCGCAGAAGTATCAGCACCGCTCGCGAAGACAGACGAGATCGTGCTGGTGGGTGACGGCGGCGCGACTGGCGAGGTGGCGCGCCTGGCAAGCGGCATCCCGCCCGCCGTGAAAACGCTCACCGGGCTCGACCTCACGCAGGTCTTGAAGCGTCTGCATCCCACCCCCGCAGGTGAGCGATGTTCTTAATATGAGACTCAGTGTATGGATGCAAACCGGTCTAGGTGATTGCTGAGCTTGTGTATGAATGGAAGCGATTTAAAAAAAAACATGGATCGCCTTCAGCTATTTATCTTCACGTTGTTTTTGGCGCAACAATTAGGTTGTAGAAAGGACAATATTAATTTTCTGAAGAAGGGTATCTTTGCTATTTGAACAACGCGAATTTATTAATTTATCAATAAAAAAATCTCTTTTCAGAACCTGTCGCAACTCCTGCTTCGGGTAAAAAGGTAGCTGCGTGCTAAGGAGCCGAAGCCCCGACAGAAACCAGTCTGCCATACCTATACCAGCAAATATGAAGTAACTCAACGATGGAATACTCTCGATCAGGCTGTACAACATTGAATCTCTGCCTTCCTTAAAAAAAACATTTAAAACTGTAGACGATTTTGAAATTCGAAAGAACTGTTCAGAAGAAAAGTGGTTTGTATTATTTAAAGTGTTTCATTTTAAGTGATGTTGATGTGTATTTGTATAAGTACAAAAATCCCACCTTTGATATTATTAATTGTTCAATTACGGGCCTAGAATACGTATTCGTTGTAATATGTACGTGTCTAGGCAAATAATACCTCCATATTGTATTTAATACTAACTTATTTTATTATTATCAAATAAATGGTATACTTACATAGAAAACTCAAATTTATATAAAAAACTAGATGTCGCGTGGTTCGCTCGCAGCAAGCTGCTCGCGTGTCTTGTTTTCCCGCCATTTTTGTACCGCGATAGAATTTGACCAAGACTTGAATAGGTCTCGTGAAATCAAAAAAGTTCTAGGTGCTATAGTTTTGCCAGGCCGTAGGGTGTCTCCCTGATGCGGAGCTGTTTTCCAAGATGACGATCCGATCACACCCCTATACATAATTTTTACTCCCGAGACATTTTCTGGGAAAACAAAAATTTATATGGCGGCCATCTTGTTTTTCGGCAATTTTGTTTTTTTTTCACCGCCGATAAATTTTGACCAAGATTTAAATAGGTTTTGTGAAAACAAAAATGTTCCAGGTGCGATAGTTTCGCCAGGCCTTAGGGTGTCTCCTTGATGCGGAGCAGTTTTTGAAGGTCGGGAAGCATTTCCATACATGACATTTTGATCACATCCTTTTTACATCATATTCACCCCCGAGGCATTTTCGAGAAAACCGAAAATTTTGTATGGCGGCCATCTTGATTTTCCGCCATTTTGATTTTTTTTCACCGGTGATAAAATTTGACCAAGGTTTAAATACTTTGAGCGAAAAAAGAATTGTTCCAGGTGCGATAGTTTCGCCACGCCGTAGGGTGTCTCCCTGATGCGGAGCAGTTTTCAAAGATTGAGAACATTTTTCGGACTCGACAAGACACTCCGATTATACTCCCATTCACAGTTTTTACCCCCGAGGCATTTTCGGGAAAAACGAAAATTTTGTATGGCGGCCATCTTGTTTTTCCGCCATTTTGTTTTTTTTTTCACCGGCGAATGGATTTGACTAAGATTTAAATAGGTTTCGCGAAATAAAAATTGCTCCAGGTTTTATAGTTTTGCCAGGCCGTAGGGTGTCTCCCTGATGCGGAGCAGTTTTCGAAAACCTGGAAGTATACCCGTACTCAACATGACGATCCGATCATATCCCTATACATCATTTTTACCCTCGAGGCATTTTCAGGAAAAACGAAAATTTTGTATGGCGGCCATCTTGTTTTTCCGCCATTTTGGTTTTTTTTCACCGGGGATTGGATTTGACCAAGATTTAAATAGGTTTCGTGAAAAAAATATTGCTCCAGGTTTTATAGTTTTGCCAGGCCGTAGGGTGTCTCCCTGATGCGGAGCAGTTTTTCAAGATCGAGCAGTACTGAAATACTCAACATGACGATCCGATCACATCCCTATACATCATTTTTACCCTCGAGGCATTTTCAGGAAAAACGAAAATTTTGTATGGCGGCCATCTTGTTTTTCCGCCATTTTGGTTTTTTTTCACCGGCGATTGGATTCGACCAAGATTTAAATATGTTTCGCGAAAGAAAAATTGCTCCAGGTTTTCTAGTTTTGCCAGGCCGTAGGGTGTCTCCCTGATGCGGAGCAGTTTCTGAAGATCTAAAAGTATTTCCATACTCATCAAGAAGTTCAGATCACACCCCCCATACATCATTTTTACCTCCGAGGCAATTTTTAAAAAAACAAAATTTTGTATGGCGGCCATCTTGTTTTTGCGCCATTTTGTTTTTTTTTTCACCGGCGATTGAATTTGACCAAGATTTAAATAGGTTTTGCGAAAAAAAAATTGATCCAGGTATAATAGTTGCGCCAGACTGTACGGCGTCTCCCTGATGCGGAGCAGTTTTCCAAGATCTGGAAGTTTTCCCATACTCACCGGAAGATCTTGATCACATCTCCCATACATCATTTTCACCCCCCGACGCTCCTTCTGGGAGAACAACCCTGTCAGTGAGTCAGTGAGTGAGTCAGTCAGTGGGTTTGTAGCTATATATATTATAACTAGATGTCGCGTGGTTCGCTCGCAGCAAGCTGCTCGCGTGTCTTGTTTTCCCGCCATTTTTGTACCGCGATAGAATTTGACCAAGACTTGAATAGGTCTCGTGAAATCAAAAAAGTTCTAGGTGCTATAGTTTTGCCAGGCCGTAGGGTGTCTCCCTGATGCGGAGCTGTTTTCCAAGATGACGATCCGATCACACCCGTATACATAATTTTTACTCCCGAGACATTTTCTGGGAAAACAAAAATTTATATGGCGGCCATCTTGTTTTTCGGCAATTTTGTTTTTTTTTCACCGCCGATAAATTTTGACCAAGATTTAAATAGGTTTTGTGAAAACAAAAATGTTCCAGGTGCGATAGTTTCGCCAGGCCTTAGGGTGTCTCCTTGATGCGGAGCAGTTTTTGAAGGTCGGGAAGCATTTCCATACATGACATTTTGATCACATCCTTTTTACATCATATTCACCCCCGAGGCATTTTCGAGAAAAACGAAAATTTTGTATGGCGGCCATCTTGATTTTCCGCCATTTTGATTTTTTTTCACCGGTGATAAAATTTGACCAAGGTTTAAATACTTTGAGCGAAAAAAGAATTGTTCCAGGTGCGATAGTTTCGCCACGCCGTAGGGTGTCTCCCTGATGCGGAGCAGTTTTCAAAGATTGAGAACATTTTTCGTACTCGACAAGACACTCCGATTATACTCCCATTCACAGTTTTTACCCCCGAGGCATTTTCGGGAAAAACGAAAATTTTGTATGGCGGCCATCTTGTTTTTCCGCCATTTTGTTTTTTTTTTCACCGGCGAATGGATTTGACTAAGATTTAAATAGGTTTCGTGAAAAAATTATTGCTCCAGGTTTTATAGTTTTGCCAGGCCGTAGGGTGTCTCCCTGATGCGGAGCAGTTTTCGAAAACCTGGAAGTATACCCGTACTCAACATGACGATCCGATCATATCCCTATACATCATTTTTACCCTCGATGCATTTTCAGGAAAAACGAAAATTTTGTATGGCGGCCATCTTGTTTTTCCGCCATTTTGGTTTTTTTTCACCAAGGATTGGATTTGACCAAGATTTAAATATGTTTCGCGAAATAAAAATTGCTCCAGGTTTTATAGTTTTGCCAGGCCGTAGGGTGTCTCCCTGATGCGGAGCAGTTTTTCAAGATCGAACAGTTTTTCCATACTCAGCTTGACGTTTTGATCACACCCCCATACATATTTTTTACCTCCGAGACATTTTCTGGAAAAACGAAATTTTGTATGGCGGCCATCTTGTTTTTCCACCATTTTGTTTTTTTTTCACCGACAATAGAATTTGACCAAGATTTAAATAGGTTTCGTGAAAAAAGAATCGTTCCAGGTGCGATAGTTTTCCCAGGCCGTAGGGTGCTGCCCTGATGCGGAGCAGTTTTTGAAGGTCGGGAAAAATTTCTATACTCAACATCACATTTTGATCGCATCCCTCTTACATCATATTCACCCCCGAGGCATTTTCGAGTAAAACGAAAATTTTGTATGGCGGCCATCTTGATTTTCTGCCATTTTGATTTTTTTTCACCGGCGACAAAATTTGACCAAGGTTTAATTACGTTGTGCGAAAAAAAAATTGTTCCAGATGTGATAGTTTCGCCAGGCCGTAGGGTGTCTCCCTGATGCGGAGCAGCTATCGGAAACCAAGACATATTTTCATACTCGACATGACGGTCCGATCATATTCCTATACATCATTTTTACCCTCGAGGCATTTTCAGGAAAAACGAAAATTTTGTATGGCGGCCATCTTGTTTTTCCGCCATTTTGGTTTTTTTTCACCGGGGATTGGATTTGACCAAGATTTAAATATGTTTCGCGAAATAAAAATTGCTCCAGGTTTTATAGTTTTTCCAGGCCGTAGGGTGTCTCCCTGATGCGGAGCAGTTTCTGAAGATCAAGAAGTATTTACATACTCAACATGACATTCCGATTACACCCCAATACATTGTTTTTGCCTCCGAGACATTTTCTAGAAAAACAAAATTTTGTATGGCGGCCATCTTGTTTTTCCGCCATTTTGATTTTTTTTCACCGGCGATTGAATTTGACCAAGATTTAAATAGGTTTTGCGAAAAAAAAATTGATCCAGGTATAATAGTTGCGCCAGACTGTAGGGTGTCTCCCTGATGCGGAGCAGTTTTCCAAGATCTGGAAGTTTTCCCATACTCACCGGAAGGTCCAGATCACACCCCCCATACATCATTTTCACCCCCCGACGCTCCTTCTGGGAGAACAACTATGTCAGTCAGTCAGTCAGTCAATAGGTACATGGGTTTGTAGCTATATATAGTATAACTAGATGTCGCGTGGTTCGCTCGCAGCAAGCTGCTCGCGTGTCTTGTTTTCCCGCCATTTTTTTACCGCGATAGAATTTGACCAAGACTTAAATAGGTGTCGTGAAATCAAAAAAGTTCTAGATGCTATAGTTTTGCCAGGCCGTAGGGTGTATCCCTGATGCGGAGCAGTTTTCCAAGATGACGTTCCGATCACACCCCTATACATATTTTTTGACCTTGAGGAATTTTCTAGAAAAACAAAATTATGTATGGCGGCCATCTTGTTTTTCCGCCATTTTGTTTTTTATTCACCGGCGATAGAATTTGACTAAGATTTAAATAGTTTTTGTGAAAACAAAAAAGGTCCAGATGCGATAGTTTCGCCAGGCTGTAGGGTGCCGCCCTGATGCGGAGCAACTTTTAAAGATCGAGAAGTATTTCCATACTCCACAAGATGTTCCGATTACAACCCTATACACAGTTATTTTCCCCGAGAAATTTTCTAGAAAAACATTTTTTTGTATGGCGGCCATCTTGTTTTTCCGGCATTTTGTTTTTTTTTTCACCGGGGATAAAATTTGACTAAGAATTAAATAGGTTTCGTGAAAACAAAATAGGTCAGGATGCGATAGTTTCGCCAGGCCGTAGGGTGTCTCCCTGATGCGGAGCAGCTATCGGAAACCCAGACGTATTTTCATACTCGACATGACGTTCCGATCACATTCCTATACATCATTTTTATCCCCGAGGCATTTTCAGGAAAAACAAAAAATTTGTATGGCGGCCATCTTGTTTTTCCGCCATTTTGATTTTTTTTTAACGGCGATAAGATTTGACCAAGATTTAAATACATAGTGCGAAAAAAAAATTGATCCAGATGTGATAGTTTTGCCAGGCCGTAGGGTGTCTCCCTGATGCGGAGCAGTTTCTGAAGATCAAGAAGCATTTGCATACTCAACATGACCTTCCGATTACGTCCCCATACATTGTTTTTGTCCCCGAGACATTTTCTGGAAAAACAAAATTTTGTATGGCGGCCATCTTGTTTTTCCGCCATTTTGTTTTTTTTTCACCGGCGATAAAATTTGACCAAGATTTAAGTAGGTTTCGTGAAAAAAGAATTGATCCAGGTATAATAGTTGCGCCAGACTGTAGGGTGTCTCCCTGATGCGGAGCAGTTTTCCAGGATCTGGAAGTTTTCCCATACTCACCGGAAGGTCCCGGTCACACCCCCCATACATCATTTTCACCCCCCGACACTCCTTCTGGGAAAACAACTATGTCAGTCAGTCAGTCAATAGGTACATGGGTTTGTAGCTTTATATAATATAATAATAATATTCTATTTAGTATTATTTACTGTAGAAAAAGAACCATTTAGAACAGTACATAGATATTATACCTATGTAGCAGATTAGATTTTGTAC
Source organism: Pectinophora gossypiella (assembly GCF_024362695.1). Classification (NCBI taxonomy): domain Eukaryota; kingdom Metazoa; phylum Arthropoda; class Insecta; order Lepidoptera; family Gelechiidae; genus Pectinophora; species Pectinophora gossypiella. The sequence continues at coordinate 5,064,257 of NC_065423.1, forward strand.
TGTAGAAATAAACTTATCAATGACAAAGTGTTCAATCTTTGTCAGGGTCTGGACACTGCCTTCTTTGGAATGTTGAAAAGTAGTGATTGTGTCATCTTGTGTGAAGTGTATACTGTATAGTAGGTAGACGTAGCACGAATACTTATAATTTTGTGGAAATAAAGTGTTCATAAATTGTCGGATTGTTGTCTTCACTAACTTTTAAGTAGGTAATGTGTGATCAAAATGTTTTTGTAATCAAGAATTCGGTTTAGACAAGGTTTTTCAGTCACAAGTTTAAGTAGTATTTAAAAATGTATGCTACCTATTCCATTACGTTACCACTTATGTTTTACCTCAAAAATATGTTAAGCTGATATACGTTATGTTAATCTATATTTGAACAATTTTGTATTGCCCTTGTGACTGTAACTGTACTCGTGTGCCTGGTGTCGTGTGTAGGTAGTTGTAAAATGTCGGGGATTGAAAAATTGGCGCCAAATTTTTTTGCATTTTTGAGGTGTTTTGTCAAAATTCCAAAGATAATAAAATGTTTTTCGAATAGTTTTTGAGTACTTTTTCTGTATATTTTAATTAAAAAAATAAATAAAGTAATACATTTCGTCGGGGCATTTATATTTTTTATTAAGTAAATGTTTATTATTTTGTTTTTATTATGTTATATTGCCTGCATTTTTGCATAATTATTCTACTGAATATGTGTCATACATGTAAGTGTGAAGTAAAATGAATTATTTTTTGAAATAAAATATGTCATAATTATCTACAAAAAATGTTTTATTTAATATTATTTTAACACACGTAACATATATTCGAGTTTTTTTATTTAGTTAATGACTGGGATTGTATAACTCGCCTCGTATATTAGTTTTCATTAGCTGTAACAAAAGAGAAAGAAAATTGTGAGTAGAGTAATATTAATATTAGTGAGTAATGTTAGTTTTTTCTTGTGGTTCTTTTTGCTTAATTTTATATCAATTTAGTGCTTGAACTATCACTGTAGACTTTCTCTATAATATATATTAGAGTGCTTTACAACCTGTGCTACTATTTTTTTACAGGTTCATTGTGCGATCAAGTAAATGTAAATTACAAACCTCAACTTTCTGTTGATAAGAGAGTTCTTTCTTGGTGAGCACGTAGGAGAGTTTCGCTAGAGCTGCCTCCGCTGTCATGTCAAATGCTGGTACCACTCCACATTCAACCAGCAGCTGGGAATAACCATATAGTAAGTATGTACTTAAATCTGCCAAGTTAGTAGTTAGATTAACGTTTAGATGACCGTGAATTTATTTGAATCCACACATATAAATGACGTAGCGCTGAATGCCGACAGTGGAAAGTCGATTAAATTAGGTAAGATTGTAATTGGCAGCCCTCAGACGTCACTTACACATTTGCGCGTTATGATAACGTCAATTGTGTAAAACGAGGTTTTATGTATGAAGTGTCCGGGGTGTGAGCAGAAGTGGTTGACGGTCGTCTTCTTGATGACTGGCCGCTCTACCCACCCCGCTGGGAAACAGAAGCGTGACTATATAAATGACGTAAGTCAACTCACCAAGCCAGTCTCGTAGATGGCCTTCCCGAGCACGGTTCCGTTGATGCACTGCGTCACATTGACAACGAGCACGTTATTCTTGACAGCTCGCTCGATCTCCTTGTAGATCTCCTTGCGTTTGATTGGGATGTTCCCGTTGCCGTATGTTTCTAGCACTACGCCTGTCAAACGATTACAGTGTTATTGTAAAACCAAGTCTAAAGATGAACTTGGAAAGGTTTAAATAATAATCCACGTGGATTATTATTAACTAATTCAAAATAATTATATGCAGAATTTGCAACAATACCTAACACTGCGGCGGCGGGACTTCTTTCGTGACACGAACTCCACAGACTATATTAAGTCTAGTAAATCTTTTAATCTTTGTTTTGTAGTAACACTGTCTCTAAGTACTTCTTAAACTACACAAATAAACGTGAACATTTTTCGAAAAATAAAATATTTGAAGCGATGGATTTAAGTAAATTGTCAGCAGCGTGGAATCTAGTGACACTAGTGACAAAATAGCATAAGATGAGCATATCCATAGATACTGTGTGTGTGTGTGTGTGTGCAGTATTTCGACAAATAATATTATTATGAGGGTAGTAAAATCAGTCGCATAGACAGTCAACTCGCGACCACGGTCTCTGCGACGCGACTGAAACACCGGAAAAGCAATTATAAATAGTTTTTATCTTATTATGCCTATAGCTCGCGAATACTTGTGAAAAATCGAAATGTGTAACGTGAGTGAAACTTTTGAAGTGATTTGCAGACGCAGTTTCGGTAAGTTTATTTGTTTCATAATTTCTCGGTTGCCTTTACATTATTGACCTACTAAATCTCGCTAATCTACGAAAGATCCTTCAGCGCTGCGAATTTGTCAGGCCAAATAGTGAATGCCACCTGAGACAATAGAGAATTCTACAATAAGTTGCAATAAAATGGCCACTTACCTTCCATCCCCTCGAAGACCGCCCGGATGATCTCCGGCGTGATCGTTGGCGCGACCTTTAAGACGTACACTTTCTTGGACAACTGGTCATGAAGTCTACACTCGTTAGGCACTGAGCCTGGCGGGTGGATCAGCATCTTAGGGTCCACATCCAGGGTCGTCTTAGCTTCCAGCAGCGGGGGGAAGTTGGGCGTATCGAACGCATAGATACGGGTGTTGGATACTTTCTTTACTCTGTGAAAAAGACGTGGAAGAATATGAGGGATTTGTATGTAGGTAAATTAGGCAATCCTACTAAATCGCAGGCAAAATGGCATTTCAACTTCAGTCGTTGTGAACTGACCTGGTTCCCCTGAAGAGTTTGGCTCCAAAGAAGACTGTGACTTCGGGAATGTGGAGCGTGGCGGCAATCAAGACAGCACACAGCAGGTTGTTGTTCCCATCACTACGGGGTTGGAAGATTGGCACCTGAGAATATAACACATATACAGGGTGTTAGTGACATCGTAACGAAAACTTTGAGGGATGACTCAGGCCATGATTCTGAGTTGATATCAAGTGGAATTTTCCGTCGCAAAAGTATGGGACGGAAAATAATTTAAATAAGCTCTAAAATTTTCATGACTTCTCCGACAGGAAATTCCACTTGATATCGACTCAGAATCATGGTCTGAATCATCCCCTTCAGTATTCGTTACAGTGTCACTAACACCCATACCTACTTGTATGGCTACTGTATGTACTTGTATGGGGTGTAAGTGACATCGTAACGAATACTGAGAGGGATGATTCAGCTGATTATTCTGAGTTAATATCAAGTGGAATTTTCTATCGCAAAAGTATAGAATTGAAAATAATTTTTAAAAAACTAAAAAATAACATGAATTTTGCGACGGAAATTTTCACTTAATATTAACTCAGAATCATGGTCTGAATCATCCCTCTGAGTATTCGTTACGATGTCACTAACACCCAGTATAGACACCTAGGTCTAAAATAATAAAAATGGAAAAAGACAGACGACAGGATAGCCAGGTGAAAATAAGCTTTAACAAGGAGAAAACTACATTATTGCGGAGTAATATAAGCTATATTTGATAACCGAATTCCGTGCGGATGGAGTCGCGGGCAAAAAGGTAGCGTAAAATATCAGATCCGCTTACCTAACCTGAAGCTGTGACAGGTCCGGATTTTTATAGAAGCGACTGCCTGTCTGACCTTGCAACCCGCAAAGCTAGTGTAAAATATAACAAATCATAAACGCGTGTAAATTACCTGTGCGCCAGTAAGCACGACCGTCTTGCCTACAACTTCGAGCATCATCGACAGCACTGATGCTCCGTACGCGGTGGTGTCCGTGCCATGCAGTACTACGAATCCATCGTAGTCGTGGTAGAAACACTGCAAATGAGAAAGTAAGGTTGACTTTTTCCCCGTCTTCCAACTATAGATTAATACCACCGATCCGTGTTACAATTATATTATTTTTTTAAAGAACGTCTAGGGCCCTGTGCCGAGGTTTTTCTTGCAGCTTCTTTTCCCCGGCTATACAGGTTGAGAGAAGCTGCAGTAGTTTTAGGCGGACGGGATGTTCGTTATGTAAAAATTGACGATTCAAAGTGTAACTATGTTACCTACTGAATAAAGATATTTTTGAATTTGAATTAGCTTAATTAGCATTATCCGAGTTGTTTGAAACCAATGACGACGGGCTTGTTTAGCATTGTTGTAGGGACTCATTACTTACACTGAAAAAAATATTTAACAAAGCTCTGATTATGGCACAGAGTAGCTATTTTAATTGCCTATCTAAATAAATAGCAACTGCCAATATTGTTTTTTCTCTGCTTCGGTCAAAGCGTTTCACTGTTCTAGCACCGTGGTGGCTTCTAAGAGGGTTTCGAGAGTCACCTAAGGATGGATGAAAAGAATCACCAACCTTGATATCCCTAGCTTGTTTGATCCAGTCGTCGATAGTGAAGTCTGAAGAATCCTTCAGCTCATCATACTCGTGGATTTTGTACAATATTTTGATATCTGTGTCCTTGCCATCTGCAACCATTGCAGATAAGCGTTACAACCCGTCGCATTATATTATATTTGACCTGATTATGTAGAATGAGAATTAATAAAGAGTACTTATAGAGATAAAAATGAAAAAGGTATAGTCACTGTGCTTGTGCGCCTTGCTTCACAAACGGGGAGTATCGGTTCGAACCCCGGTAGCGGACTTGCACCAATGAATTATTAATTAATTTATCTTAAGTGTAGTTTCCACTAAAATAGTTGGCTCGCTACGGCTTACCACCTATCACATTGGTCTAACAGAAATCTCGGTGAGGTGTTGGTACTCTGTTCATTTTGCGATGGATGTACTTCTGACTATATAGTAGTACTCGTAGGTACGTCCCATATGTGAGAAGTTTTTATATACCTGGAAGAGCAAGGTAGTCCTTCTGGTCTGTGTTGGCGAGATTCTTCTGCCAGTATTCTTCATCGTGCAACTGTGGCAGCTTCCTGATCACTTTCTCTATGTTCTTCTGCGGCACCAGCACTGAATAAGAATGAAAATTCAGGTTTAGTCTTTTTCTTTATGTATTAACGTGACTCATAGTAGATTTGCGGCATGTGGCATTAGCAACTTGGCTGGACATAAATGGGGAGCGCTGAAGGCTCTCACCCGGTACAACATTTAAGATAACAGGCCTGAGGGTGCCCAGTTGGGCGTGAACCTCGGCTTAGGGCGTCGTCTGTGAGGATTGCCTATATTGGAAAGATTCAATCGACCCTAGCGAGTCGATCGATAGATTCTAGTTAAGTACCTAACTTTTTTGTTTTTTTTCTAGCTAGAATACAGACTATGCGCAACTACAAAAAAAATAGAAGGTGCGACATGGTAGTTTTGAGTGTTATTTCAGACCTTTGCGAATCGGTTGCCCTGAAATGCGAATCGGTTGTCCAGACATCATCATCAGTTACCCGATAACTTACGACCTCTGTGCCATGTTTATCAAAAGTTGCAAGTCTACACGGTCACAAGCCACAAGTTACTCACTACTACGTGTAAACTACGTTTATCAAAAAAAGCGGCCAAGTGCGAGTCGGACTCGCCCATGAAGGGTTCCGTAACAGCAAGTAACATAATATAAAAGTAAATTACGGTTTACGATTTATGATGTATTAAAAAAAAAACTACTTACTAGATCTGGTTCAAACCAATTTCCGTTGGTAGTTTGCATGCTAATCTACATCATATATTTTTTTTAGTTTTATCCTCCTCTTATTTTAGAAGTTACAGGGGGTGGGGGCGGGACACACATTTTACCACTTTGGAAGTGTCTCTCGCGCAAACTATTCAGTTTAAAAAAAAAATGATATTAGAAACCTCAATACCATTTTGAAAGACCTATTCATAGATATCCCACACGTATGGGTTTGAAGAAAAACATTTTTTTGAGTTTCAGTTCTATGTATGGGGACCCCCAAAATTTATTGTTTTTTTTTTCTATCATTGCATAAAAATCTTAATGCGGTTCACAGAATACACATATTTATCAAGTTGCAACGGTATAGCTATTATAGTTTCGGAGAAAAGTGGCTGTGACATACGGACGGACGGACAGACATGACGAATCTATAAGGGTTCCCTTTTTTGCCATTAGGCTACGGAACCCTAAAAAGTAGAGGAATTGTAAAATATACTTGTGAAATAAATATTGACACTTGTAACATGTAATTTACATGGTGTAGTTTTGATTAACACATTCTTGTAATGCAGGGCTTGTAGGTAAGTTTTGCTTTTGAAAATCGATTTTTGGTAGGTTCAATATGAAACATCATATTATAGTCACTGAACAAATTAAATTGCATACTATTAAGTTAGCATAAAATAATTCCGATAATAATTTTGGGATAATATTTAAAAGTAAGTGCATCATAATCATTTACGTAAGTTACAAAAATGTCGTTTATTATTGTTTGTTTTCTTAGTAATAGTTTTATAGTAGATAGAAGTAAATGTTTTGTCTATGGTGTAAATAGATGCGGTATCTCTATTTTATTAATAGAAATGAAATGTTTAAGTCAATTATACAAACTATTCTAACTTACCTCCTTTCTCATTTTTCAGCATACCAAAAGTACCACCTGTGTAAATCACTAGCACTCTTTTAGTTACCACCATTTTTAATATATTTTATTTTGTAAAATTCTAAACTTATTTTTCAAACTATTCTACACATTAATTACGACAGAATAGAGCACAAGATAACAAGTTATCTTCAACTGAGCTATCTGGCAAGTGCCGACCGGGTAATTATTACGTCATTATTTAAACACAATTATTTTATTATTTTATCTAGAGCTGTGTGCACAATTTCACACGGTTAGATGATTCGGCGAATTTTGCGAGATACTGTCAATACCTACAGAATTACACAGGATGTTAGTGACATCATCGTAACGAAAACTTTGATGGGTATCAAGCGGAATTTTCCTTAGCAAGATTATGGAACTGAAAGTAAGTAATTTAAAAAACACAAAAATGTTCTTTAATTTTCTGGGAAGAAATTCCACTTGATATCAACTTAAGAATCAGGGTCTGAATCACCCCTCTCAGTATTCGGTACGATGTTACTAACACCCTGTATGGTATTATCAATACAAATTACTAAAAATAAATACTTATAGTTATAATAATATACATACAGGGTGGCCCAGAAGATCAGGTTCAAAATGAAAAATTAGATAGAGGGGCTCATTAGCAACCAGAAACACCCCCATGTATGTTCAGCAATTATTTACGGTTTAGGAGATATGACCCATTTTGTACCTTTTTCTAGATTTTCTACCTTACTTCAGAAATAATCATTTTGTCGCTATCCCTTTCTTAATAATTATTTTATTTTACTTCACAACTATGCCTAAGGCTGTGTACCACTCAATCAAAGATAAAAAAAAAGTTATCGGAAGTCAAAGAGAGAATTCGACCAAAATTGTTACAGTTGTTAATACTTCGCCGAAGAATAATAAACACATGAGCTTGTCATGGACCCTGAAAGTATTTCAAAAAACTGCTCCATTTAATAGGCTTTTAGAAACATCCAAAAAAAGTACCCTTAATAAGGGCATAAAATTAAGTAATTAGCCCTCAAAGATTGCAAGACAGACAGATTTGAAGGAAAATTTGACATTCTCATACAATGTAGCTGCTTCTTTCTAACGTTTCTAATCTTAAATCTTATTCTTTTTTTCGAATTGTATTCCATTTTTAAATTTTTTTGGGAACGTACTTTAGAAAGTTCCTCATTTAGTTGTAAACAATTGTTGTCGATAAGAGAATTGATCTACTTCAAAGAGCTCTTTGGTAAATATTCCTATGCGGCCATTAGGTTTGGAAAAAGATAACAAATAGTAAACACAACATTTAATAAAACTTAAATGGTAAAATAAGCTTAAAATAAGAATAACAAAAATATGTTTAAATTGACGTAAAACCACTTTGTACTACAATACAATATTTAATATGATCAAACAACAATGCGACTAGATATCGGTCTATAACTTCTGCGTTATTCGTTAAATAACTTGTCTATACTATTATCACTGGTATAGAAATTGCACAATGATCCTTAATCCAAAATACAAAAGAACCATGAATAAAAATGCAACAATATTTGGCGGCAATATACCGGTGACCCTGACGTGAACCACCAATGTAAGAATTATTCGGGATTATGATCCCTAGACACACTACCAAGTTGTGGCTAGCGGCGTACTGAGGCAATTACTTTTAGATCAAATTTCGAATCAGACGGAGGAACGTCGGCATTCAATTTCAAAATTCGGACATAGGTATAAAATATACGGATAAAAATTAACACAATGATCCGCGCGCAGTCCATACGATTGAAAACTAAAGTATGACCGATGGGGTGAAGGTAATCCTAGCTTAGCCGCTGGTGGGTAGCGGGGAGATGTCGTCTATACGAGTACGTAATATTATTCCTTATTCTATGCTAATGCCGAAAAAACAATCAATAATTCAATAACTTAACATCCATTGGTGGCAATTTTCCCTTGCCGCCAAAACTACATTGTTCTTAAAACTATTGACATATTTGTAATGACTTTGTACTGCAATAATTGAACATGGGCAAACATCAAAGTAAAGCGTATCATCGAGACTGCATCACGCATATATAAATTGCAGAAATTTTACTCGAAGTTACAAAAACACATAACGATAAGTCCTATTGTTAAAGACGTACTAAGAACAGATACGTTTGAAGAATCAGGTAAAGGTGGGGTTGCTTCTTGGTCATCTAATCCGAAGAGTCTTCCCCATACAGCAAACGTATACAATTCCGCAGTATTATTGTTCAGTTTTAACGTATAAACAGTAGTAGTTCCTTGTGTATCCGTATTGTAGGTGAAGCCTTCTGGCTCTAAGGGCATGATAGACACGTCAAGAGAAACGGGGAAGAATGCTGAGTCGTGAGCGGTTAAATTGGATAATAAGACAGGAGTAGGAACTGTAGCCACGATCGATAATTCTTCAAATAATGATGTGCTGTTTTCTTGGTATTCGGTGAACCTGAAAGTAAAATATTTCATTAAGTAAGTATATTAAGCCTATTTCTCACCGATCCTGACATACCTACTTCTCTTGCCTCCACATTCATCAATCGTTTCATACACGCACGCTAGTTCATAGTAGAAATATCAGTAAGTACATATATCGTAAAAGTTATATAATATACCGATGTCGACGAATGAAAATAACAATGCGTATCTTATCTACACGTGATAGGTACCTATTCTCTCATGTCTTTCTGATAATAAGTGTAAAGAAATAAGTTTGCTTGTATCCTACCATTTCTTTCACAGCAAAAGTGTGTGTTTGTCAGTTTGATAGTTTTAAAAGATTTTATCTTTATGGTAACCTAAGTTTATGACTAGATCCCAATTGGGGTAGTCAGAGGTACATCCATCACAAGATGAACTAATTACCCACACCTCACCTAGCTTACCTTTAGCAGCAATAAAATTTGTTGCTTTTATTGAAATACGAAATCGAATGGCAATAGTTCCGAAATATGTCTCAGCTCTTATTATTTTGAATATAATATGGTTGGCACATGTTTATTGAATTTATATTATTGAATTTATATTCTGTCCAACCTGTGACCGCAGGTTTGGAACTCGTCTCCGGTACACGCTAGTACGGCACACACCCTGCTGCCCCCTGTAGCCATGCCGGAGAAACTGCGCACACCCTCGAACGCCACTGCTCGGTATTTGTACTGCTGCTGTAAACATATTTAATTTTAAGGTCATCGACCTATCATTCATATGTATAGCTTGAAATCGGGATTAGGATTATTCGGGATATAGCCTGTTAAAATATAGTCGTTCTGTTTTCGAAATTTAGGTACTTACGCCCTCTAATTTGGGCAGATTGAAGCTGTTCTGGCAAATCGCGTAAAAGATTCCGTGCCAATTTTGACGTCATCAGGAGAACCTGACAAAGGTATGCTCAAAACTGCGACAGGACAATTGGAAGGAAAAATAGATAATGACAATAATTGGCACTCACCTTTTGGTAAACATTCTTGGAGGTGTTGGGATGTTGTAAATAAATACTTAGCATTAAAAATCAACTAAAATATTGTATTAAGTAAGTATATTGTACGTATATATATACAAAGGATATCACTTAAAACTATAAGGTAACTTAATAGTTTATATGTAGCGTATGTATGTTTCAGTTTCAGTGCTAGGATTTGTTATTAGCCATGAAAAACTTGTAAGTAATACAAAGATTTCTATAGTAGCTACAAAGCTACTACTATTTACTTACATACTACCTGCTACTAATACTTAGATACTAATTGATACTTTTTGAATAAGTACTACTAGTTAATGCATTGCTTGCTAGGTACTCCAGACCTTTGATAAAGTTACCTCCGTTTTCCATTCTTTGGCAACATCGGCCTCATTATCTACTTTTGCAAAAATTAAAGCCAGCACATTATTTTTTGTACCAGTGTTTACCATTCTTCTCTATTCAATTCCTTATTTTTATCATAAATTATATTTTCTATCTCTATATAATTTTGTATGTCTTCTTCTGACGTCTCTATGTCGTGGTTGACATCACGGGTATAAACTCTGCCCCAAATCCCGAATGTAACAAGGTCATCTTGTGGCGCGGTAATTTTGTATACAATCCGCTCGCGGCCGCCATTTTGTTTGGCGTCGCCATTTTGTGTTGAATCTATGAAAGTGAAGTTCTTTGAACTGAGAGGGAACTTGCTGGAGCGCATCGACGATGGAAAGTACACGACGTTGTCGCATTTCAGGGTTCCGTTGTATTGGTTCCGGTAAGTAGTCATCTCTATTTCCAACTCCTCAATCTCAACTGTCTTATCTGCTCGATCGAACCTGAAAATATGCATTCAAAAATGACTAGGTAAGTAAGCATTTCGAACATATTAAGACCTGAATTGTTATTATTTTTGGATTGACCACCATAACAGCGAGACGATTAGTGTTCATTACATTTGGCAATACAACACTAGCTGATTATTTTCAGTCGAATGTAAGAAGGTTTCCATAGACCTTGTACGTTAAAAAAAGATAAATTTAATTTTTGTAATAGTTCAGTTCGGACACTATAGGTAATATTATTGTTTGTCCTATGGTAATAGTCTTATTTCACTTACTTATGGCCACAGCTTTTGGCGTCACGGTCAGTGCAAGCTGTCAAAACACAACCAGCCACCCCGATTTGACGACGACGGTGCGAGTATGTGTTGGAACCATCTTGCACGAAGGCACGGTATTGGTGACTCTGAAACATCAAATATTAACGATCATAATAATGAGTAAGTTGAGAATATTGAAACGATTAACAAGCCCGAATAAACAAGTCCGAGATGAAGCCCAAAAATCAAGAGTAAAGCAATGCAAAATGACGCGAAGGAAGTTGGAAATTTGCAGGCAAGTAACACTAAAAATAGTCGAATAAGTAAATAAGATAGAAAGCCATTCATATATAACACAGCATAGTTAGTATCTATGTATTAATCTAATTAACAAACTTACCACAAGCTAAAATTAGCATGCACTAACATCTTTAAAGGTAATGATACCTACTAGCATCGGTCGGCAGAATAAGCGAATTTAAGAAACTTTGTATACCATCGCCTAAGATTACAAATCACAAAGATATCGGGAATAACTTTGGGACTTCTTTGCAAATATAATAGTTTCCTTCAAAATGCTCTCAAAAAAGACTTCAGTGACGATGCAAAAGTGCACAACGCATCATGCATGTTTTGCTAGTAGTGAAGAGTACAACAAGAATAAGGACACTTCATCTTAAAATGATGTAAAAAGAAGTTATATGTTTCGATCATGCTCGCCCTTTATCACAGATAATACCATTGACTATGTTTGGCCTAAATCGCTTTATCCATTATTTATAAGTAGTACCAAATTTTCAGTTGAGAATTATTCGTAATACTACTTACTGCTTTCACATACACACATATTAAACGCATTATAAACATCACTGCTGTCCTCACTACTGAGATGCTGTAGTACAAAATTCTTGTCTTCTTAGATACTGCGTGCAATGTAAACGCACTGAAGCAACGATTAGCATGCAAATGTCATTCAATTATGCTCTAGGTCCATCTGATCCCAAAGTATAGTCTAAACATACTGTATGCAGAAAAGCCTAATTAGTAATTATTATCAACAACTTTGTTACTTTCCATAATAAGAGATTTCAATAAACCTCACAAATCTATTACAAAATTTGTAGTCAGTATTTTAAACTCACCGCTCCTTCTCTTTTATTGAGCCTGACGGTGAACTTGCATGAGACTTCCTGGTCAACGAGGGTGAACTCTTGGAAGCCCTCCACCAGCGGCTGGCTGACGTGAGACGGCAATGAAGGGTCGGTGATCAGAGCCAGACTATCGTGGTCGGTGGGTTTGTCATAGATAGGACCAGGCACTGGGAAATTCACCTGTACAAGAAGACAGAATTAGGAATAACATAACAACAACATAACAAATACTTTATTGCACAAACAGGAAAAAACAAAATACAAAACAAAAGAGAATTAGAATTAGTACAATAGGCGGCCTTGTAGCAATCTCTAACCTAACCAACCTAACAACAAACCAACCAACCTAAAGAAACCTAACCTAAGGAATAACCTTGTGGCCTGACATCTTCATTCGTGTTTCGATCTTAATAACACTATTGTTTGTTTTAACACCACTTTGACCGCCTAAGGCTGATATTTTCAGACACATTAGTTATGGAATTTAGATTTAAAAGGAAATTCGGCCTTACGACTCTATGACATTAACCTAAGTTAAATCGGTAAAAAATGCTTGATTCTCACCTGACCCGGAACTTTGGGTACTCGTGAAACCATAAGAAGAGTAGTAGGTAAGCCTGGCATGGTACTGACTAGAGCGCCAGCTTTACCGGAGTAGATACCCGACCCTGGAAATAAATGAAAAAAAAAATATTAGAAAGACAAAGCTGATTGGCAGATCCTTGGACCACGAGGGAAGTGAAATCTCAAAGGGTACTGTAGAGGCAAAAAAGAAATGCGATTATAGTAGTTAAAATTATAGATTCAATAGATCCACTCCCATTTTGATCTAGTGGTTACTAGTGGTTTAACAAAGATTAAGTAGGTTGATTTCAATAAAGAGACACATCGACAAAAGATCTATCTACCTGCAGAACCCACGCGGACGTTGTTTGCTCCAGCGCCGAGGAAATTGACATTCATAGCGTAAGCGTAAGCTTCCTGTATTTGGACAGCTGGAAGAACATAAGAAGATTATATTAATTAATATAATCTCATAAACAACTGGGTAAATCAAGAAATATTTAGCGTTTATTAGCACCTACATGATAATCATTTCTACAAATGGATTGTGTAGGTAAGTTTTACGAGGGTATCTGGAAGAACAATGTTTAGAAGCGACTTTAATGTGACTTTAAAAGTCAAAATAAATTACCAGTCAAATAAGGCAGCTCAGAGAACCACATAGTTGGAAAGATGATGTCAGTCAAATTGTACTTGTCGACGACCTGGATGGCGGGGACTTGGAACATCAGGTCGAAGCAGATGAAGTGGCCGAAGGTGACGCCGAAGTCAGTTGTGAAGATGCCCAGATCAGGTTTAAGAGCCGGAGTGCGGGTGAACTCTCCAAACAAGTTGATCTTACGATACCTGGAATGTAACGAATTTATTATTGATGACATTTCCGCAACCTTACCTGCACACCTTTTGCATCCTTCTCGACAGTTCGCACTAAACAAATGAAAAGAAGATATCTTGCAATTGAATATAATACGCCTTTTATCTTTTATAAAATATTCTTATGCATAATGTCTTAAAATACTTAACAACAACAAAATAAAGGATCGGAATTCTGATATCACCTGTCAATAACAGCACCGGTCCTATTGAACACGACGTTGGTATTGAATTTGTACTCCTTCTGTTCTGGACATTCTTCCCCTCTGTCCTTGGTGCAGTCCAGCTCTTCCTGGATGTTGATCACCACGTAGATATCGTTGGCTCTCGCTGCTGCTGATATGGTTACTAGGTGCTGCAACAGTAAAACGAGATTTTGTTGAGTGTGACGGAAATTACTGATTTCCCCATGGACTTATTTTGATATCTTTACCTCTATGCAGATTTCATTTTCATTCGATTTCATTAAGACTATTCTGAGCTGCTGCAGTAAGAATATTATCCACCTCCTACCTCTGATTCTGAGTCATTAGTAGGTATTATGATTAGGCTCTTCGGACATAGCTGGATAGTTCTTTGAACGTAAAAATATCCTAGAGAATCTTTGGTATTTTTGGAAGTATCCAGTTATAACTTAGATATGTCGCCATGTTTCGTAAGTTATGGATACTTGAAAAAAGACCAAAGGCTTCTAGGATATCTTTGCGTTAACGGTAATGGTAATGTGGTTAATCATCGGTGATAGAAGATCTTTCCACGTGAATTGATGCATCATCCTTACCTCATTATAAAGGTCTGGTCGGAGAGCCGGCACCGGGTGGTCCTTCAGGGTGGTATATATCGGCACTGGTACGGCGCTGCCTCTAGTCAGTGTCATCTCGGGAAACACTACTATGTCAGCTCCCTGTAGATAAAAAGCTAGATTTTACTCAAGGATCCCAAGTATTGAGTAGGATAATTTGAGTCAAAGGCTGAGAATCTTACGGACTTATCTAACATGCTGTCGGCACATAGTAGTCTCATTTATATAATTTATTGCAACGAGATATCGGTTTAACGAGCTCCCGACTACGACTCCATTTAGGAAACAAACAGTTCAATTCAAAACTCGAAGTCTGGGGGTAGATGTTTATTTCTCTATCAAGTCGCTCTGGATCACCGTGGTAAAACGTTATACCGGGGCCTAGAAGTAGGAAGTCATAGCCTATATTTCCTACTACTTTATTAAGTTAGGATTTATTTATACGTGTTTGCTTCGATGGCCAATTAATACTAGCAGGTACCTGTTGAGCGGCGTCTGCTATATGTCTGACGTAGTTCTGCAGGTTGATGGTCTCATTAGAGAGAACCTGGTACTCCACAACCGCCGCCACGTAGCTGTCATCTTGTGGGGTAGATTTCTGAAACGGTCAAACAAACTATTTAGAGGCAGACCAGAGAGCCTATTCGTTTCTATTCGTTTCTATTCGCCTGGTCTATTCGTTTATGTTTCATCTGTACTTATATCTGAACCCCACCTAGATCAGGTTGCCTGTGTATCACAATAAATAATTATGATTAATGATTCAATTCATACAATATTGTCAAGTGGAGTGAAATCGATCGACTAGAAACGTCACTAACTTTAGCCACGGTAATGTCACATCATTAATGTTCAAATGTGACAGTTCGATCCGAGTTCTATTTCCCGCCGCGCATTGAATTTGTTGTAAAAGTTAATCGACATCATTATTCTACATAAGTGTATATATGTACTTACATACATACGATCACGGTTATCTTAACATAAACAGCCTATATACGTCCTATTGCTGGGCACAGGCCTCCCCTCAATCAACCGGAAGATTTCTACCTTATCCCACTACACGTAACTCATCTCTACTACTGACTCTACCATAGACATTTTGCATCCATACTTTTTATTAAGAGGTATCGTAAAGACTAGGTACTGGAGGACGCGGGAAACCGATGGATGCGGGCAACAGGAGATTAGTCATTGTAGCAAGCCTTGGGGGATGCCTATTTCCTGACTGACCGAAAACGAGGTAGACCCCGAAGAAGATGATGGCGTGAAGTGCTCGAAGAATGCATCACAGTTGTACTTATACAGGGTGGCAATTTGCTGAAGTCAGTCTAAAGTAAAATATTTGCATACATAATCAGTAGGTGTTTGTTTTTGTCAGTGGGACATTTGCATATATCAAATCGATAAAATTGTGTTACATCTTAAAATCTGATAATAACTAGTAAGTACCTACTTAGGTATGTCGCAATGTTTTGTTTTTACTTTCGTTACTTACATAAAAAAAAAAACAAAAAAAACAGACATTTCCTGTATATTGTATGTACTTATACTTCGTTCTTATATTATATCGGTGTATTCTAATTCCTTAAAACAAAAATAATGTATGAAACTTTGACATTTCAACAAAACACAAACAAAAGAACGTAGGGAAACAGTTGCTCGAAATTGTTGTTTATTTTGTTTTTCTGCTGCGAAATGTCAAAGATGAAAAACAAATATCGACTATCGGCTCGGTGATCGTCGTCGACCTTTGCCCGAATAGATATTCTACAATATACATCCAAACGATCGTCTTTATAATGTAAGTATGGAAATGGAATTCACCTACGTACCTGATCTGTATACACAAACAGACAAAGAATCGTTATCACTTCAACTCTCATATTCGTGTTTCGCTTATAAACTCCACAAAATTATATTTTACCACTAAAAAATATTCAGTTTTGTATAATCGCTCGACCGCTGCGTACATAAGGTTGATTATAGGGGGAAACCAAGTGGAACGATCGTATAGTTAAGTTTGTTTTCGGAGACGGTCTAACCCGAAGGGAGTCTCGTTTACAACTGGGTGTGCGTCGTCGAAAATAAAACTTTTAGCGGTTTGGCTGGTTTCCATACAGGCGCGGAGGTAATACCGGTTCAATCACTATACATTGAATCATCTGAATAACAACATTACAACTGAAGTACTACTTCAGGATTTGACTGAATAACTATGCTGGACTGTTGCGCTATTGGCGTCCTACGTTAGGTTATGATGACCAACCCCATACAAAGGAAAAAAGTTTCATAACTTTGCGAAGAGCAAAGGCTTAAACATGACGCTTTATGGCTCTGCCCACAACTGTAGGCGTAAGTTATGTATCTATGCAAATTTGACGTAGCCGATTGATAGTCTTTGGACATGGAAAGCGGAAACATGGACCTACATAAATATACTAAACAAATCTCGCATTTCTTTCGAAATTTAAGAGCCAGGCTCTTTTTGATGCACCTCTTTCCCGATTTGTCGATTCTTTGTAAATTTCGTGACCTTGTACAACGAGACGTAGGCCTTTTTTATCTGGTCTAAGTAACTACTATACACTTAGTTACACTTAGTTTACTAACTAAGTGTAACTAAGTGTATAGTAGTCACTACTATGTACTTAGTTAAGAGACTTTTTGTAATTATTTCTTTTTATTTTGGTGCAATAAAGTGTATTTGTATTGTATTGTATTGTAACTAGATCTAGGCCTCCCTCTTCACGGTTCGCCCTCTATGTTCGGCTTAGCGTGCCTTCCGAAACACGGATCATCTTAGTTTTTGGACAATCAGGTGATCAGCCTGTAATGTCCTAACCAAACTAGGGATCACAAAGTAGTTTTTGTGATTTGTCCCCACCGGGATTCGAACCCGGGACCTCCGGATCGTGACCACCACGCTCAACCACTGGACCACGGAGCAAACTATCATGGCGTACTAGGTGTCTAAACGTAATACCCCGTCTATTTTCAATTGCTTTTAGTAAGTAAACTTCTTTTTTGTACTAGTTTCTCAACTTCTACATTTGTTTTCATTTCCGTTCAACTATTTTTTTCATTCGTCTCCACCACTTCCAGTTGTCCTGTTTACTTTTAAATAAGTAAGTACATATTTTTTTGATCAAACCTTAAATAAAATTACTTTTACAAACCTGAGTAGAATACTGCAATGAACAAATGAACAGTAACACACAAATACGCCACATTTTCCTTGTTAATTTCTAAGTATGTTGTTGTAAACAATGAAATTTGACATATATATTATAAATTATTTATACTCCACAATCACTAGCGTAGGTGTATCACAACTGAGTAACATTTAGCACATAAGTCTCTTTTATATATGTTTGCGCTTGCGCCTGATAAGGAACTCGTTTCCATTGACATTCGTCATAGTATAATAATTTATACAGGCTCGTTAATTATGTTCGTCCCACATCTAGGTACACACCTCCACACACGTACTCCACCTGGTTGCTCCACTGCAGGATGCTGGACATGAGTTTATGCTGGAGATATACCCGGACATGAGTTTTAAATTAGTATGTTGTTCGCGTAAACGACTCGATTGGGAATCGAACTGCGGCCCCTGGTGTGATTGTCTATTGTCTATCCATTACGCTATTTTAGATGCATATATGTATACAACTGCCTACATCTAAGAAACAATTGTGCACTGATGTTTTTTTTTTAAAGTTTTCCTTAAAGCAATGGAAACAGCAGCGTAGGCAGGATTTGCTCACTGTTTGTCATCTATGATACTCGGGGCGTCCCCGTATTGAAAACAAATTGGATGTAAATACATCCCAGAACCATAATTCGTTAAACAACTTCTAGTCTGGCCATTTGTAGGTCACGGTTATCATGCGTTGTTAAACCAAGTCGGATGCAAATGGACGGCTTGAAAACTAAAAGCTCAATAAGGGGCTTTCCAGGCTAGATTCCGCAAAAAAAACATAGCGCTGTACAGAGTTGCCTTAACATTCGAATTTCTTGGATAATCTTGTATGTATAGAATGTTATTTTTAAACTACACTATTTCAAAGAACATTATTCAAAATAATCAAAAACCGATTTTATCGCATTGTTATAATACTTGGTGATTGGAGATATGCTTTCAGCATTACCTAATTGTCGATAATTTCCAAGTTTCGTCACAGTGACTATTTTTTTTTTTTAAATCCCTTTCGTTTCTACGCCAATACCACAGCAACTCGGACCTCCGCGGACCCAATATCTATACCATGCTGCGCCAGCCGCAGAGGTCCATGTTGCTCTATGCACGCCAGACAAAAGAACGTAAAATTGTCTCCTAAAATCTTGTAACTACTTTGAACTTTAGAAATCAAGAATCATCCTGTCAAGATATCACTATCTTTATGACTACATTTCAAGTTATCACACTCTAAAATACATTTATATCAGGACTGAAATCATTGCTCTTATCTTGCAGTTGTATCAGATAATCCCTACTTTTGTTCCTGTAGTTACTCCATAATATCTGGAAAAGTATTCAATGGACAGCCATGCAAATTTTATAGATAAGCTTTTTCCAAAATTTCTATTGTAACTGTATATTCAATAAAGTTAAGAAAGTTGTTCTGTAGTTTAAGTAATCTAACAATATTGTTAAGGCGAAGATTGTTGCATTATCTTAAGTCTAGTTTCACAGTTAGCTCGAACAAGTTGGTCTTGAAAGCTTGATGTGTGGCTACTTAGTTCATTTTGTACCTCTGACTACCCCAATTGAGATATAGTCGGGAAAAAATTAGAAAAGTTTAAAAAGTTTTTTAGTTGTTTGATGTTAATGTCTTGTTTTTGTTTATGGCATCCTTTTATAATAAACTCTTCAAATCTTCAGGTTAGGTAAGCGGACCCTGTGAAAAACGGGATAATGCTAGAGAGATGATGACGATCCTTTTTTTATAATACTTAAACAATTTATATTCTATTCCATAAGATCCGACCTATTTCCCATTGGGGTAGGCAGAAACATTAAAATTCTACTTACTACGATACTGACACATCACTTTTCCATCTTCCATGCGGCTTGGAGCTTATGACCACTTAGCATATGGGATTATGTTTTCTGCTCTAATTGCAAACTATGTATAGAAATAATATGAAGCCAAGAAACACAACGTTGCCTTAACAGTACCGGCAGACGCCTTATCAAAGCAAACAGACGATAAATCGCATCGTCCGATTATATCTTCACAATACCTACTATTAAGACTACTTAACACTAATCCCTTTGTTCCTAGAGATTTTTCTTCATTTCCGAAAATCCTTCGCAGATATCTTTAAGATTTTCATCACGATAAGTTCTTCATGGTACTGCCTTCCGAACGAGTCCAAGTTATATGGGATATTCCCATTTCAGTATTCCAAATGACGTAACAAGTGATATTCGATAAGAAAACACGAGTTTTTATTTTCGTTACTTCCAATAAATCGTCTATAGATAATACTTTTATATTATGTATTTAATTTATCTTATTATCTCCTAAATATTAAATTGCACTAGGTAACTGTTTTCCGTAATCTATTGAAATCAATGGAACTTTTAAAATGAATGTTAAAAATTCTGAAACTGTGAGTCTTGGCTAATGTTTGTGGAATTATCATTGAGTTGATTACCTTCTAGTAACCGAAGAATTGGGACCGGTTTGGGAGAGGAATAAAATGAAAAGAAAAGCCAAGAATAAAAAATAAAGCTTGATTAACCAGGATGAAAAGTTTTTCTAAAGATAGAAAGGAATAGAAAGGGTCTCCCCCTTTCTGGGAATAGAATTGGGGAACCTTCTCTTATTCAAACTTGGTACACTATGTTTAATATCAATATTATAGGAAATTCGAAGTAACAAAATACTTCTACTACTGAACGCCTTTGAACACATTTACCGCAATTGTACACATGTGTTGATTTGATCATAAACATATTATTTTGGGTAACAAATGAAAAAATCTTAAAACGCCTGAGTGTTTATTAGTAGTAGGATTACAACAATGTACTTACTATTCGAAATATTGATATATAAAATATTTCAGGCGTTATTTCATATTAAAATAAAATTATCTTCTTACATTACCTGAATTTGTTCTTAAAAATAGTATCTTCAAGAGAATTTTACATTGACTTTACCTAAAGCTCTCTGTACACAGAGGTGGAACTAGGAGACAGTCTGCGCGCTCTCTCTTTTACTCCTTAGCGGCCTGCGGACATTTAAGACTTAAGTACCTAAGACCCAGACGGGGTGAGGTCGGTGCCCGATACGAATTGGTGCGGGGGGAGAGAGTTACCGTTTCTATACGTAGTTCTAGTATTCTTTATTCTATGTCGGGAGCGAGAGAGTACAAAACCGTACCGCGGTATAATACGTCGCTAATGTCGCGAACTGACGTATCTGTAATTATAGGCAAACCGATTTGCACCTTTTACAATGGTCAATAAGACATTAATTACTTTAGCAAAAAAATACAGATACGTCAAAAAATCAGCCACGAATACAAAATCATCCCGGAAACTTCCCACTACTGCGTCTATGTACAGTAGTAGGACCCAACTGGATTGATTTAATGAAATTATTTATTGAAAATAATTATAACCAAAGGAGTAGGTAGGCTCTTAGTCATAATTAAAAAACTGTCGTATTATCCTTTCTAAACTCACTCTGTTTTCCCATTCCAGAAAGCTCTATAATACCGTCTGAAAGTCAGCGGGAGCGATGGTGTAGGCGCGGGAACGATTGTCCCTACTACTACCCCGTTCCCCGAGAACACTTCCATATAAATCTATACGTTTGAACGCGCCGCTGGCGTCCAGTTAATGTCGGTGAATTAGTGTATTAGTCGTCATCGATGGCGAAGTCCTGGCCGGCGTGTCGTATGTGGTGCTGGTGGCTGCGCAAGCTCTGGCTGTTGAGTCTCTCCCGGCGTGTGGCCTGAGAGCGCACACGCCGCCGCCCCACGGGCGAACGCATGCGGTTCACGCTGCGTCGGTCGATTAACCCTGAAAAGATGGAAGCGATGCTTGTGTATTCATTTTTGTATTGAATGACAGCTCTCAGTACTCTCTCAGTAATTGTTCAGCCAAGTTGTAAGTCATCAAAAAAAATATGTATTTATAAACAACGATTAAGCTGCTGCAGTCGATTAATCGTGGAAAGATAGATTTTTGTTTCTTGGGCATGTCGTAAAAACCGACAGAGGGATTGTGTCCTCTAACATGATGGACTAATGTTATGGGCGATAGGCTGATCCCTTATCACCATAAGGTTCATCATATCCATCTTTGGACTTCGTATCAACAGTGGCTGCAAGTTGTCTTTGATTACTTGTGGCTCTGCCCACCCCAGTAGGGATTACGGGTGTGAGTTTATGTATGTATGTATGTATGTTGTTTCTTATGACATTTTTGTTGTTTAGGCGAGACTATAAGATAAGGTTGTGCAACTTGTGGTGATTCATTCATCATCTTCTTTTTAGCGTTTTCCCAAAGTCTAATCTTAATGATTTGACACTTTTGACAGCTCTGGCTTTTTACGGAACGACAACTGACGGGACAACGAGGCAACCGTCTATGTAGTCGGAACTACGAATAAATACTTAATAATTTATTCGTAGAGTCGGAAAGATTTTCTTGAACATTTGCAATGTATTTTTTAACACGGATAGGACGTAGATTTCAGGAATGTCTTTGACAAGGTTAGTCATTGTTGCTTTACAACCTAAAAAAATATCTGTGTAATTACCTACAATCTCTTTTTCTTCAATTGATGTTAATGTTTTGAATCTTATTAGTTACAGAACTCAAATATGTGTGAATTCTTGTGAATGGTTGCGGTTTATTTTACGGAATCGCACAAGGGTCATATTTTGGGCCCATACCATTTTGTGTATATAATTATATTGAATGAGTTACTTCACAAATTGTAAAGAATGGTCTATAGTTTTCTAAGCCGCGCATATATCTTAAAAATCTTTCTAAATATTTAACTACGTTTTTGTTACTGGTTAGATGTAAATTAGTATGAATCCGAATTCTAAGAGGTAGGTAGGTACTTATCCGAATCAAATAACTACTTAGTAGTAAATAGCTACTAAGCTAGCTAAGTATAAAATGGGCGTGGTTAATTACTTAATATTCGAAATCAAAGACACTGCAAGGCATAACTGATCAAGTGACCTAAGTGAAGTCTGATCCTAATGTAAGCTATTAGTCGATTAGCGTCAGATACAAACATTTCAAACGTGCAACACACGAATTAATGGTACCCACCATGAAGAAGGTCACGATTTTAAAAAGGTTTTTTAAGTTTATGTCCTTCTTACTGACCCCCGATTTGAAGAGCTTGTACAACCCAAACAATCCGCGTTTCTCTCTTGAATGCTTCGTCTTCTCTTTCAGCTCTGTCGAAGTTTGGCATCATTAAAGTCGCAGGACTTTGTTCATTATCCACACAACATTTAGACACATCATTATTATTGTCACAATACCGTTATCCACAATTATTAGAACAGTATTTTTATTAGGTACTTATAAGACAAGAAACTTTCTAGAATCAATAAATATTGGAGTACCTACAATTACATTGGTGCTACTACTAATTGGTGGTAAAATATTAGATAGAACTCCAGATTAAACTTTGCAAAGAGAAAAGTTTTACAATCTTTGGATTTTAAAACTTTTTACAGGGTCACGACAAAATACATTTACATTTAAAAGCGGTTATTAACTTGAAAGAAGTTCTGCATGTCAGGAAGTTTCTCTTTCATCCAGGTAAATTAAAGACACAGCAGGTACTAGCTCGCTTGACAAAGATAAATATCAAGGTTTTAAAACGTGTTCCATACAATTTACATCAAAGCCTTTGTCAGGCAAACTTGTGAATCCCGTTTCGAGATACAATAACTCCAAAGACACATATCAAAATAAAGAGCTGTCCAATTTCAAAATTGTTGTGGTTTCATTCAATCACAACCACGTCAATAGATGTAAACAAATAATTCACAGAAGATATTTGATAAATTCAATAAAAACTTGAATGGTTCATTCATAATTCATAAGCGAGCCAATATCAAAACATCAACAGAAGACACTCACCTCGCTTCATCAAGTTGGCTTTCTCCCAGCCGACTATGGTCTCAAGCTTCGCCTCCTCCTGGTCTACCTTCTCATATGACTCTCGACTGGCCTTCAGCATCTCCTGGTAAAGGTCGAGGTATTCCCGACTCAATTCAGGGTCTTCCAGCGTGCGGCTGCGTTTCAGCGAGTATCCCAGAGACTTTGACAGTGGGATCTCGTCATCTAAGTCCGCTAGTGTCACCTGGAATGTACACATACTTACATACATAAGCTCACGTGTATAAACTCTGTTACAATAGTTATTAGACAATAATAATACGCGAACCACTGGTCATTGATCAAGTATTTATACTCGTAATAGTAAAAACACTAGGAATCACAGTTTAGCCATGAAAGCGCCAATCAGATTCGTGCCCAATTGGGCACCCTCAGGCCTGTTGTCCTAAATTTTGTACCGGATGAGAGCCCTCGCCGCTCCTCATTTGCCCGCCAAGTAGTTAATGCCGTTTGCGGCAAATCTACTATAAGTCACGTCAAAAAAAGTACGACAGTGGAATCGGAACATCGCGTTGTATACAAAAGTAGCAATCATTACTTTTTGTATACAACGCGATATCCCGATGTAAAAATGCTCTACACAATTGACATTACATTTTGTCACGGTTCTGTAGTAATTTACGTCTCTGAGATACAGGCTTACAGCGTTATTTTGCTTGCACATTATGCATCTATTGTCATGGGCTCATGCGCACCAGAAATCTAAAGATTTCTTAAGAACCTTTCCCGACGCTACAGTTAAAAGGGAACAAAAAATACACCTGTCCTTGGATCCCTCGATGTTAGGCGAGTCTCTGCAATGAACCTTATTGCTGTGTTTACAGCTTTATATTTATCTTCATAAAAACTACAGTTTATGATTTACCAAAGTAAGTTAAGTACCCATTCCAAATAAAAATGATAGGTTTTATAATGATAATGAAAACTGCTTAACAATGCGATATAGAGATCAGAGATCGCCTGCGTTTTAAATATTCGCATCATCGCATGAATTCTTAATCTTACCGAAAACATGTGATAGGCACATTATCGAAATAACGACCTCAGTAGTATATTATAAACTAAAAATAAACTTATAAATATTTTTGGCATGTCATGTTGAGGTTATTTCAACTACTTGAGTGATAGGTACTTAAGCCTGCTTCTTTTTGATTCCTTCTTTCTATTTTACACAGTATTCTATCAAAGAATGTTATTGAAAATAAGCTTAATATAGGTTCCTAAATAGCTATAAATACAATCATTGTTTTTGACGTGACTTATTGTAGATTTTCCGTAACTGGTATTAATTAGTTGGCCGGACAAATGGGGACCCAGGT
Source organism: Pectinophora gossypiella (assembly GCF_024362695.1). Taxonomy (NCBI): domain Eukaryota; kingdom Metazoa; phylum Arthropoda; class Insecta; order Lepidoptera; family Gelechiidae; genus Pectinophora; species Pectinophora gossypiella. Next base: position 5,089,347 of record NC_065423.1, read on the forward strand.
AGCACAAAATTGCTGCATAAGCGCTGAACAAGTGCTGGTTAAGAATATCAATGCTGTATGACGGTATTTAAATTGGCTGTATTAAAGCTGAAAAAGCGCTTTTTCAGCCAAAAAGGGCCCCAAATTAACCAGCCTTTGGTATTATAATGGCTGAAAATAGGCTGTGGTTTACGTTAATAAAGGCTTAATTAAAGCTGCAATAAACACTTTCGAAACGTTTCAATATGTTTAAGATTACCATATCCAGCGCTTGCGCAGCTTTTGACGTACCCGGTATCCAGTTGAAACGTTTTTTTCAGTTTTCCATATAAAAATATTTAATATTTTTAAATTTTTAACGACAGAAGAATAAGTTTCTATTCAACAGCGACAGGGCATCCATTTTTAATTAAAATATTACTGCTTCGAGTTACGGTAACTTGAACCAGTGATTATTATAATAAGTTCAGATTGCGAATGCAACTTTATCGTGTAGTATATACTAATTTTTAACTAATAATTGATGCGCCCTTAGAATTATTTAATTATATTGAAAGAAATGTGTAGATAAGTTGTAGTAAGTGTGTAGATAAGTAGAGTGAAAAAGCTTTTGGTAAAATTTTACTTGTAATCATTATATAATACCCTTTTATGAACGTACTTTAAGTTGAAACATAGTTATTATGTGAAATAAATGTGTAGTTTTGAAGAATTTAGGATTTAAAATTTGATACAAACTGTATTTTTGAGGTTAGTTATGGCGTCCATAAGGTTTCAGCTTAAGTCGTTGAAAAAATATCTTGTGATTCTATTTGCTGAAAAGAATACCAATAATCAGCCACAGGCTGCTTATGTTCTGCATAAGATACTTTCAATTACACTTTTAGTTTTTACAAGGTTTTGGGGTACGCAGTTCTAATGACTAATGAGGTATATCGTATTTCAGCAACTACTTTATGCAGCATACCTATTAGGGCTCCTTTGGCAAATAATAAAAACCGTTAAACCGGTATTATCTATCTATCTATCTATATATATATATATATAAAATCCTTTGTCCTGAATGGCGGATCACAGCCCAAACCTGAGTCATCAAGAGCAACAAGTTCCATAAGGGTTTGCCGGAATGTGATAATCTTTATAAAAGTACGCATAAATGACACTACGTTTCTACAAGAATTATAAGCCACTTGTAAAATTACACAAAACAGCTTTGCAATCCAAGCTGTTAAAATATACGACTCGATACACTTTTACAGCTTCAGGAGTAATTAAATTATACTTTAACGTATTTTAAGCAGCTGCAGACTGTTTAAAGTATTTATTTTACAGCTTTAACCAGAAGTCTGTTTATTGGTTTCAAAATAGACCACAAGTAGTGTAAAAGCTTGATAAAAGATGCCTTCACCAGCTTTAAGCGTTAGAACACCACTGGGCCGTACCGTTAACCAGCTGCCGTTATAAAAGAATATTTTTCAGCCATTCAACAGCAAAAAACGTTATAAAACACTAACTATGAACTCGTATGCAGTCCACAGCTTAATTACGTATTTTAGATGTACCTTTTACCAACCATTGATTAACTAACTTATTTCAAAGTTTCATAACAGCCTATGGAAGCTAAAAAAACCATTAAACATCTTATATAACACTTTTACACTTAAATAAGAGGCAGGTTCGACATTTGATCAGCCAGTGTGCTACCTGGGGAGCTGTGGGCTCTCACCCGGTACAAAATTGAAGATAACAAGCCTGAGGGTGGCCAGCTGGGCGCGGACCTCGACTCAGGGCGTCGTCTGAGAGGATACCTAATATTTAAAAAGAAAGAACGATTAATTCTTTGAAATTCCTAGCCAATAGCGATATAAGGGAAATTGTCGACCACGCCGGCACAATCATACAACTTTAGTTCCATTTCGAGAGTTGGTTTGTATCATCTTATCATTACGTCTTCACAGCAAAATAAAAATCGTATATTTGTACAACCATAAAAGACTATAGGTACTTACTTATATATTTTAATCCTATCTATGTAGGTACCTACAATCCTAGATTCCGAGCGAATAACGCGTCAAAAAACTCGTAATATGAGACAGGTTTACAGACATAAGTATCCTCCTGCCTTCTAAAATTCCTTATTCTATGCTGTGTAAAATTACTTAATATTTGCTCTAAGGAAGTGGCTAGCTAGGTGTCTCATGTCTGGTTGATTCGGACGGTTTACTTTAGCGATTGTAGAAATAGGAACATATCAACTTAGCTAAGGGCTCTTAAAGACCTCTCTCTAGGGCCAGGGGTTTGTCTCGACGTAACTTAAAAAGGATATTATTGTTGTGAAAATTCTGTATACTTAAGTACAATTCTTCATTTAGCAATTAATTAATACATTTATGAACCTACTTATTAAGTTTGTGCTTGGTTAATCCAAACATTTTGTGATACATGTTTTGTGAGAAAAAAAGATTGTCTTTATTAATTTCTGTGCAATAAAGTGTATTTGATTTGATTCATTGTTGCTTAGAAGTGTGCGCAATATAGACTGCAACCACGGAACAGAAAAAAGAGGATGGAAAGGCCCTAACGCGCATTTTGTATGAGAACCGCTGTCGCCGGTTCAACACTCCTCTCTTTTACTACTACTCCTGCAAACAGATAACTACGATAGCTCTACTGCTTGTCAAAATCCATAGCCAGTTTAACGGCAATGTATATTTTATGTGATAGACTTCAATTTTATCATTACTTTTCGTAAGATACCTACTGCATACAAAAGCATTTTTTTGATAAATAGCCGATCATACTAAGGTTTTTAACATATCCTCTGAGAAGGGAGGGAACTCCTTGCATGACAGTCAATATTGACTTCTTGCCCTGCAGATTATAATATTAGAACGACCTTTTAATATATTTTCATGGAGATCCGCGGATGAGTGGAGCGCATAGTTAAAGTATGAACTATTTGCTCATACTTGTATGGCGCGCGTTTCGCGCTCACTCGGCCCTTCCAATCTCTTTCTTCCATTCTGTGACAACAATTGTGTAATAACAGGTAAATTATAGTACAGTGAAATAATAGCCATACATACCTGCGACTAGAAGGCCAGAAAATTACTTACACGATAGTGTTAAGATCAAGGTGTAGGTTAATTTTACACACTTTAATGCCTAACAATTTACAGATAAACGGAAAATTTAATGAAGCTTCATATGCCTTCGATACCTCAAATAGAATAAAGATAATGGCTAACAGTACAGCCAAACGTCCAGCCATTATAGTGATACAAACACTTTAGCACATAACTTGTTAACACTAGACTAAATATCCTTATACTAGGTCTAGCCGAAGAGACTGCGCAGTCCGATGTGACTGGAAAGAAATGACTCCAGCTGATGCTGAAGCTATTATGAAGACAATAGTATTATTGAATGTATTGTCAACATTGTATCAGCCACACTATGCACTACCGCGAATTAGATGCGAAAACAAATATGGATCGCTAGCTTTTGTCTGCGGCTTCTTCCGCGTTGAAGTGATAACCTTTCGTGAGAATATACAACATAACGTATATTATAACATGCTATAGCATCATTCATTCATCACCTTTAGACGTGGTGGAGTATGCTCCAAACCCCCAGGGTAAGTCTTGTGTGTGTGTGTGTTTCAGTGGGGCGTATATAGGCTGTTTATGTGTATGCATGTACTATAGCTACATGCCTGTATCCCCAAAGGGGTAGACATAGGTGTAAATATACACCCACTCCTACCCAGCTTTGTTGTTCAAGTCCCAAGTAATACAAATCCTGGAAACCACGTCATATACCACGAATATCTACGATCTAGACACGTCGAATTCAGTGTTTTAAGTTCCGAGCCGGGATTCGAACCCGTGACACAACATTTAAAGGCCGTCCGTTCACTTTCGTCACTTAAAGAACCATTGTAAACATATGGGTACTTTTGCATTTAAGCCTAGCGCAGCGATTTCGATCAGTTGGTCAGTCACTTTCAACTTTTATTTACCTAATGCTTTCCCTGGGCGAGCCCTCAGCAGCTGCCATCTGAGACAGGACAAATAAGTCACGTCAGAAAAAATCGATATACTTTCAAGAATACATTGTAATTGAGTGACTTTAACGACTACCTATTTATTAATTTCCAACATTTCCAAGAAAAGTCGGGGAACAATTCAAACCCCGTCCTTCATTTGTTTCGTTCACCGCGTAATTCCTACTTCCGTTCCCGCCTTTTCTGTTTACTTACAATTTAATGAATTAATTGTATAACATTTCAATTTATGAATAATTTATATTAATTCTATTTAATAATATTTTAAATCATTAAAATGCTTTTGAATTATAGGCCCATTTGATTGGACGATAAAAGTGCAGGTAAATTATCCATATAAATTCCATCGTTTCGCAACTTTTAAGATATTGAGATATCTACTTGCAGATAATGAAACTTCTTTTAAAAAATGCGTGATCATCACCTACCTATTTATTCTAAAAGTGCTTTCAATTTAGTTTTTCAGATGAACCTGCATACGGACATACAAACAATGCGCTCTCTTTCCAATTTTATAATAATAAACAAGATGAAGATAATAGTGACAATGGATTAGTAATCTTATTGTAACGGAGGCATCATCGCGGAAGTGTATTGGAATAATATTGATTTATGACATTAGATGTCATTGTGATCAGCTTCTGCTCATCCGCTAGAAAAAAAATAAAATATACTCATTATTTCTTTTTTTATCAATAAATAAGAAGTGACCAGTGTCAAGTCCATCCCGTAACGGGGCCATATAATAAAGAATAATGGTGTAGGTAGCAACTGTACGAATGAAACCCATAAGGGGATGATCCTACTTGAAAATGTTTAATTAGGAAATAAGCAGGTAACAGCCTCCGTGGTCTAGTGGTTAGAGCGTTAGGCTCACGATGTGGAGGTCCGGGTTCGATTTCCGATGGGGACAATGTCGAAATCACTTTGTGAGACTGTCCTTTGTTTGGTAAGTACTTTTTAGTCTGAATCACCTGATTGTCCGAAAAAGTAAATGATTCCGTGCTTCGGAGGGCACGTTAAGCCGTTGGTCCCGGCCATTAGCCGTGAAAACACCTCCACCAACCCGCATTGGAGCAGCGTGGTTGATTGAGGGGAGGCCTGTGCCCAGCAGTAGGTAGGACGTATATAGGCTGTTTATGTAGGTATGTATGAGTATGTAAGCAGGTAAGTTTTTTTCTTTTAAAATACATCTACGAAAATATTTTCTAAATAAGTACGTAGCGTCTTCATAATGTGGCTTTTGGACCTACACCTCACCAATGCTCTCCATACCGGTCCGCGGAGGTCCGCGTGTTGCTCTAAGTTTGAATTAAGTAACCTTATTTTTGAAGTTCTGTAACTCACCTACCTACCTGTAAAAAAGTTGTAATTAAGTACATAGGATTACTAGACAAAGATTTAACATAAGAAATCAGTTAATAATTTAGATGCCTAATAAATAATCAATACATAAATTAAGGACTAAAGTTTGTTTCCCGCTGTAACTGAAAAAAATAAAAATGAAAAGAAAACACGAAATGGGAGTGTATGCCACTTTTACAAATGACAGGCCATAGTTTGCGTAAAACATATTTGATTGCCTTTAGATTTAGAAAATTAAAAACTTTCCTTTTTCTTCCTTTTAGGTATATTAGGTGTCTAAACAGACTTTTTTTTACAAAAACTGCCAGTAAATACCTAGTTACATTATGTAAAAAACGATTAGTATTCATTTGATTAGTGTTCATGCTCCATCGTGAATTAATTCACGAATTGCAAAAAAAAAAATTTATTAAGAACGAAAACTTGTGGGATGTTTCATAAAGTAGCTAACACTGCTAAGATACTCATATGCTTTTCTATTTCTAAAAATCTATTTAACGATCTCGGTCTAAAACAAAAAACCTCCCTTTCATAATAAGCGTTTATTACCTATTCCTATTCCCTGCGCACTATAAATTTTAATACACTATACATGCATTTTTGAATTCTTACAGTTCAAAAATATAGTGTTGATGTGACAAGAGTAACAAGTTCTAATCCTATGTAAATCTAATCCTAATCAAATATCCCTCTTCGACTCTGTTACGAGCCTTTTATAATCACTAGTCTGTCTACTGCTAACCCCTTACGGTAGCAGTGAGTGAGCCATATTCAAGTAAATTGTCATTCATTGATTAGAGTTAGAGATGGGCTGCAGCCAAAAAACTCTTAGAGCCCTTGAGGGTATTTTTCAGGTAAACCGTAAACAAAATCCCGCGCTCCGGCTACCTAGTCCCACCCGCTATATTATTTCACCTACCTGCCTGTACCTATTACCTACCGATGAAGTAACTAATAAATACCTAATACACACTTCCAATCCTTGGACTGAATTTGAAACGTTTATAAATTAGGTACAAGGCAAATTGTACGTACTCCTCCACGCACTATAAATAGCACATTATTACCTCATTACGACAATTATGTACTGAAACAACGACTAAACCGGTTCACACCACTAAATAAACTACATCAGCATACATAAATAATATAACTATATTGTTTCTTGTGACCTAATAAACGTTCTCGTTCATACGCATGTCGTCAGCCAAGCTACACAAATTCCTCCTATAACCGCTTTAATCCAGAATTTTGTCTGTTTTCTTGACCCCAAACAGCCCTATTATCTCGGCAACTTGAATCCACTTGTAACTGGTTCGTTCAGTTATTTACGATCTGGTTATCGTAAATTTTTAGTATGTTTACTTAATAAAGACCTCAACTAACCTATCATGCGATATGGTGAGGCCGTGGTGTATTCTATGGCGTGCGTGATGGAAAACTTCGAATACAGTGACACTATAGGAGAAATTTATAAGACTTGGGCATAGAAAGTTTTTGATCATAGAAAATCAGCCTGTTTATATACTATCAGGCAGGACGAACAGTATGTTTGGTCAGGTATGTACATTTTACAATAATTTATTACATAACAATGAATGTTTCCCATGAAATGAAAGTATAAAAGGATTGTCAGTTGCAATTTTCATATTTTCAAAACTAAATGTTCTATTTTTTTTTGTGGGCAAAGAAACTATGTATCTATTCAGCCATTCCGTTATTGGCCGAACGAATATACACCCCTGCTGAAAGAACCAATCGGAAGCTTCGTTATAGAAATACTGGTTTCCCATTGGTGAAATAAATTCTATTGATAACAGATGTCATGCGACTGTCAAAATTCGACATTTTATTTTGGCGGCATCAGCTTGGCTCTCACAAACAAAACAATGGTTTTACTTGTATCTGTTTTATCTCGTTTTGTTGAACTTTTGCGATAAGTGATGTCAAACCGAGCGTGATGGTGAGGGACTCCGTCAATAAATAGGAACGTGCCGATAAGTTCGAGTTACTTTAAGATAGCTCTTCGAGCTACTACAAGAGATCAACGAAATCTGAAATTCTTGCATTTTCTTAAATATTTTTAATAAAATCAAACCAAAATGCCACCTGTTGCTATTCCAGACGAGGTAAGTGTCTTTTTCTTTCATAATTAATTATTTTTATTGTATTCCTTAATTAGATCCCAAACATAACTATTCATCAATTCTTATCAGCTGCCTTTAAAATTTTATTTATAATAATAAGTATATTAGTTTAAATAAAATAGGTAATTGTGACTCTTTATAACTATTAATTATAATCCTTCGTATTTTTTTTTAACATCCAGGAGATGAATGTATGGCAATTCATTTATCCTTATATACCTATAAGTATTTTTTCCTGTATTTAAAAATATTGTTAATTTATTTCCAGTCAGCAAAGCAGAAGCTGCGTGTGGCGATCATTGGTCAAAGCCAGTTTGCTGCAGAGGTGTTCAAGTTGTTGCAGAAAGATGGTCACCAGGTGGTTGGAGTCTTTACAGTGCTTGACAAAGGCAACCGGGAGGACCCACTTGGTAAGACATTTTTATTATTATTTGTTTTAAATTAAGTTTATTAAGTTTATTAAGGTTTTGATATTCTATAGGTTCGAGCATGAGTACTAAATATTTATTTTTCTAAAGGATTTCCCCGTACTTCCAGACACAATAGTTAAACAATGGAATTTGGATTTTAATAGGACTTAGGGCCTTAAGATCATATTTATTTATTTTACAGTTGTATTGTGTTTAGAGAGCTATATTATTAAAAAGGTTTAATCCTAATATTTTACCCACCTAAATTATTTACTAAATCAATGTTAACAAAAACATTTGTGTGAGTAATTTGTTTCAATAATGGAATATTTTCTTTCAATATTGAATAGTCACTTTATAAAAAAAAATTGAGTATGATATATACCTTTTAACTTGACTTGTTACAGCCACAATAGCATCTCAGAATGGGATTCCAGTATTCAAATATAAGAGCTGGCGGGTGAAAGGGCAGGTCATCCCCGAGGTGCTGGAGCAGTACAAATCTGTGAGTACTTTGCTATTTCTACTTAGTCCTAAGTGTATACACCCTATTTGATATATTATTCATGATTAGAGTAGTATGTCTCTCATCTCTTTCGTACTAAGCTGTATACTTTTTAGTGTGAAAGAGATATAGGTATCTTTCGCGTTTTTCTCAAAAGGCGATACTCCATCACTGTCCTGCTCTTATTCTAATCCAGCTACGATAAATAGGGTGGGTATAAATACGCAACAGAAATGGGATAGATTTTCATAAAAATGTTTTGCATTTGTGAAATTCCGTTAATAATCTTGCCTTTTTATAAGGAAACATAGGAAAACACAATATATGTTTGGCAAACGATTTATGGTAGACTGTACGCGCTCCCAACTGATTTAGTCGGCCGGCCGATCCCATGACGACGCGCTGTTCAGTGTGCCCCAAAAATTCCGCGGCAATGTAGTAATAATAAAAATTGCCGTGTGTGTCGGTATAAAAGTCATAGTCACAATTCAACACAGAATTATATCACAAATTCACTCTGTCTGTCTCTCTCTAATACAACGGATATTACTCTCTCTCTCTCTGACTTTAAGTTATTTAAATACTAGTGTAACAAACATTATGTATATGCTTCGTGTACAAAATCGGACTAATTTATGACCAGTTTAAGAAACAACCCGTGACTTGATATCACTTGCCGATCGAATGATTGCTTGGTAACCTAAAAAACCTACCTGCCTAGGGTAAGTACGTAGTTACCGTATTGGTAATTTGAAAGGAAATCTATAAGAAAACCGGAGCTTACTTGCGACACCATTATCCGGTTATACATATACCTATCTACGTACATAGCTATTAAAGTAATAACAGGTAAAAACGATCGTTAGTATCTTGACAAAACTGCACCACCTATAAGTACTTATCGTTGAAAATAACGTTTTGCGTAACTTGGTTATAGGAAATGACCAAGCGATATTGAACTAGATTGGACATTGGAAACTTTCCGAGCTAGTTGATCGTATATGGTAAAATCACGCCCGTGATCCTTAATGGTATGGGCAGACGCGCTATAGACCAGAGAGATGTAGTACGCCAGATATAATACACTTTATTTCCAACAACCCAATAATCAAACAAACAAAAGGAAAATTACAAAATAACAATAGAAGTCCAATCGACGGCCCTATTACTAGATATCAATTTCTTCCAAGCAACCTAAGGGTGAAAGAAATTGATAATTTGATACCCACATACATCCTTGATTTCGACGGTGGAGAGAAAATTCTAATTTTTGCTCACTCTCCTTTTTTTACCGACTTCAAAAAAGGAGGAGGTTCTCAATTCGGCCGTATATTTTTTTGACGTGAGTTATTTTAGATTTACTGCAAATGGCATGGCGCTGAGGGCCCTCAGCCGGCTGAGCGATCTAACCCGGAGTTGCTCCCTGCGCTTCCGCATGTTACAATGACAAAACAGGCCTAAAAATTAAACAGGAAATATTTACCAGCCTAAGTCTAAACATGCAGCCTGACAACATTGTTATTGTTCCGCGCACGCGATCGAGGCATGTTTATATATTATACTATCAACAAATTTTAAGCACAACACCCGCTCTGGTGAACTCTAATATCTGCTCGACTTATCTTTATTGTGTAACGCTTAAATTGATCTTATATTTTTGGAACGAGCAACTGTAGCTATGTTGTTATTGAGAAGTAGGTAACATTAAACTGATCATCTCCAAGGTCCGCGGAGGTCCGTGTTGCTGTCAAGTCATTAGGGTAGTTTCTACAGTTTCCAATTAGTCAAATCAGTTACTTTTTAATAAACGTCAAAACACAACGTTCCCCAAACACAAGATAGATGGCGTTGTTCACTTATAACGTGATAATTACCTATTTTCTCATTGCTGGGATACATAATTATTCAAAAATCTAATGTAATGGCAGAAGCATATATAAAACGAATTGTTGCTTGATATTTGGATCACATTATGTATAGATAATGAGGAGCTCGGTGGCGCAGCGGTTAACGCGCTCGGTCTGCGATTGTCAAGTTAAGAACTTTCGCAAAGGCCGGTCATAGGATGGGTGACCACAAAAAAAAGTTTTCATCTCGAACTCCTCCGTGCTTCGGAAGGCACGTTAAGCCGTTGGTCCCGGCTGCATTAGCAGTCGTTAATAACCACCAATCCGCACTGGGCCCGCGTGGTGGTTAAAGGCCCGATCTCCCTATCCATCCATAGGGAAGGCCCGTGCCCCAGCAGTGGGGACGTTAATGGGCTGGTGATGATGATGTATAGAATGATGTTGCTACCTATATAGCTTCTCTTATTTTTGATCAGAATAATAATGGGTGGAAGTTGTAATTGTACCTTGGTGCAATAAAAAGGGTCATCATTTATAGCCAAAAACAAAGATAAAATATGCATATGTTTATTATCCGGCTATTAGCCGTAAAAACACCTCCACCAACCCGCAGTGGAGCAGCGTGGTGGAGTATGCTCCATACTCCCTCCGGTTGATTGAGGGGAAGCCTGTGCCCAGCAGTGGGACGTATATAGGCTGTTTGTTTATGTATATATGTTATTATCCATGAAATTATTAAACGAAGAAAAAACTTAACAACGCTATCTATCGTGTTTTTGGGGAATGCTGATTGGAAAGTCTCTCATTACCTGTGTTAATAAAGTGTGGATTACAATGCATAAATATGTAAGTGTGCTATGACGTTTACTTATATATTTTTGTCAAGACCAAATGTGATTTTATTCTAAACGAACATTGAATTTGATACCATCAAGTAGATATGCACTCCATGGTCAGATATCGGTGACCCATAGTTTATCATCACCATGAGCATACGCAGTGACATTGACGCAACAACGTGATCGTCAGTATTATCGATTATTGGAATATTAACGATTAAAATGCATTCCTATGTTCCTAACAATAAGTTGTTTTATAAAATCGTCACACGCAGAAGCGTATATAGTACACCTACTCCTCCGTAGGTACGTTTAAGTCCTATGTAACTACGGTTGCCATCCGTCCGGGTTTCCCCGGATTGGTCCTAGTTTAGAGGGCATCCGGGGAACGTCCGGGGAAAGTTTCAATTGTAAACCGGGTTTTAAAAACTAAATAAATAAAAAAAATGGCGCGCCCGCGAGACACGCACTATGCTCGCACGCACACCACGATCAACTCAACGTCAACGCGATCGGCTGGTCAACGCGAGCATATCGCGAGACCACTGCATGGTTGGTCAAAATAGGCCATTCGCTTTCTTCCGACCCGTGCTTGAATCCGCCCGCGTGGTCTTCGATTATCGCGCGCTCTACTTAATTTTTCCACCCCTTTTCAGGATGAAAAAGAGTGATTTCCCCTTTCATGGGAAGCTTGAGAAAGTAACAGATTGTAAGAGAGAGCAGATCTGGTCAACGCAGATGTATAGGAATCAATACAAGGCAAGAGATTCCGACGCTCCATCCTTCTCGATCCCGATGCAGTGAATGCGTAGTTTTAATAACACGTGCTAATACCGCTGCCAATACTTATTACTGAATTTTGTACCAATATTTTCTGTTTATTTAACAACGTCTAGGACCCTGTGCAGAGGATTTTCTTGCAGCTTCTTTTCCCCGGCTACACTGGTTGTGAGAAGCAGTTTTAGGAATGAGACGTTCGTTATGTAAAAAATGACGATTCAAAGTGTAATGTTAACTACTGAATAAAGATTTTATTTGAATTTACTTTTTTTCCCCAGGTGGAGGCGGAGTTGAACGTGCTGCCGTTCTGCACGCAGTTCATCCCAATGGAGGTCATCACGTACCCCAAGTACGAGAGCATCTGCTACCACCCCAGCGTGCTGCCGAGACACAGAGGAGCGTCCTCTATTAACTGGTAACATATTAATACATAGCTTAATTCATTAATGACATTGTGGACAACCACAACCATAAGGAGATATTCCCGAGGTTGTTGTCAAATATAACTTTATGAGACTACCCTTACTTTGATCAAATCAAATATACTTTATAGCACAGAACTAAATTTCAACAATCAGACATAACACATGAATACAGTTCAATTTGGGCGGCCATTTGATGAGTTTATTTGTTGAATTACCTGATTGGATGAACAGTGAGATGTTTCTGGAAATAATAAAAAAAATACCGAAAACCCTTATAGATAAATTGTTAAATGAAAGTAAAGTTATACGGGGTGTAAGTGACACCGTAACGAATACTGAGGGGAATGATTCAGACGTGAAGAAGTGGATTTCCTGTCGGAAAATGTATGAATATTTTGATGAATATTACACTTGATATCATCTGAGAATCATAGTCTGAATCAATCTTCAAAGTTTTCGTTACAATGTCACTAACACCTTGTATAGACGCGCTTAATCTGCAAGTACTGCAGCCCTCGCGGTATAGCAACTTACTTGCGCTTTTTTGCGCGGTACTTATCTATGTATAATGTAAGACGAACATCGTAGATACCTAGCATCGACACAAACCATGGTTTAACGATGCTAGTTACGAGGGGAGGTCAAAAAGTTCGCGGAATGAGGGGGAAGGGGGTCGAAATTAAACACGAAACTATTTTTCCTTTTCAATATATTCTCCCTTAACCTTAACACATTTTCCGGATCTATCAAATAATTTGTTTATTCCATCATAAAAAAAAGATTTCTCTTTGCTGTCAAAATAGGCCGAAATTGCAGACTTGACTTCTTCATCATCGCCAAATTTTCGTCCACGCAGTTCCTTTTTCATTTTTGGGAACAAATAATAATCGCTGGGGGCCAAGTCTGGACTGTAAGGCGGGTGGTTTAATTTTTCGAACCCGCATCGGTGAATGGCAGCCGTCGCAACATGGCACGTGTGGACGGGTGCGTTGTCGTGCAAAAGGAGCACACCTCTTGACAGCTTTCCTCTTCTTTTTTCCTTGATAGCCTCTTTCAATCTATCCAGTAAAGAAGCGTAGTAATGTCCCGTTATAGTCACACCACAATCTTTATCGCAAAATACCTTCTGTATCCCAAAAAATAGTGGCCATGATCTTTCCGGCCGATTGTGACACCTTAAACTTCTTTGGAGGAGGTGTGCCTTTTTTATGCCACTGCATCGACTCTTGCTTCGACTCAGGTTCATAGTGGTGAACCCAGGTTTCATCTCCAGTAAAAATCCGGGCCATAACTTCTTCCTTATTCTCTCCACAGAGCTCTAAAAACTGGCGAGATCACTCGACACGCTCGCTTTTTTGAAGTGGCGTGAGCATTCTTGGAACCCATCTTGCGCTGACCTTAGTCATCCCAAGATGTTGATGTAGGATATTTAAAATACTTGTTTCGGATACACCGACCATTGCTGCAAGCTGCTTCTTCTTCAAGCGGGTATTTTCTAATACAAGTTTCTCTACTTTTTCGATGATTTCCGGTGTGGTGGCCTCAATGGGCCGTCCGGAGCGGGGGTCATCTTCAATCGACTCTCTTCCTTGCTTGAAAAGACTATGCCACTTGTAAACCATGGTTTTACCAGGGGCAGAGTCCGCGTAAACTGCTAACAGCTCTTGAAAAATCGTCTGAGCGGATTTTCCTTGCTTGGTGAGGAACTTAATGACGGCGCGGTGTTCAATTTTCTCCATATTCGCTGAGTTCTTCCCGATTCACTTGTTTGCTGGTCGATAGTTCAAACGTTAATGACCCGATTTGCTTCAAACTTGGTACATATACTGTTAATGAGGTGTGCAAGTAGCGGCTACCTGTACGAGCAAACCAACCCCCTCCAACCCCTCCATTCCGCGAACTTTTTGACCTCCCCTCGTAGCATAATCACTGTGTGTACTAAATTTTTGAAATAAATAAATAAAATAAATAACCGCACCACGCGCGGCGCGATTGATCTTGAGGTCTTCAACCAACAGCCATACGACGTTTTATCTACGTAGACAGCATTCGCTGTGTTTATTGTTCGAAGCCCTCGATAGCTTTCGTTGTCGAGTATACCCTACTGCACATACAAAACACGCGCAACGCGATATATCAGCCAATATAATTACTTAGTTTATCGTATCGTAACCCATATGTTTCCCTAGGACGCTGATAGAGGGCGACAAAGTATGCGGGCTGTCGATCTTCTGGGCGGACGACGGGCTGGACACCGGCCCCATACTGCTGCAGCGAAGCTTCCCCGTCACTATGGACGACACCGTCGACACGCTCTACAACAAGTACCTTTACCCTGAAGGTGAGATTATATAGGACATCATAACCTGATATCATCATCATCACTAATTTAAGAGCCACGCGCTTGTCAGAAATCAGAATCATTTATTCAACGTAATTGTCATGGATAAACTTGTTGAAGGTCAATGTAACATTTTTGAATTTACGTCATTTCGCAAGGTGTTATGGCTGAGGAGAAGAAATGACAAGAAAAAACTGCAACAGCAACACATTTTTTAAAAACCAATGAGGATATACATTACAAGTTATTTAATAACTAGAAGAACACATTCAATGTCGATGAAATTCAAATGTCGGTGTAGCATTCTCAATGCTACATTTTAGGGAGTTGGTGCTGCCCTCTGTCAGGTTCCAGGTTACAGTCCCTGTGACGCGCCCCTTCCGTCCTGTATTGCCATAGCAATGGCTCCCATCTCCGCCTCTGTAACCGTTGAGGTCTTCACCCGTATCCCTGGGCAAGGGTTCGACCTGGGTCCCTATCCGAACTCAGCCACCATCTCACTCCGGCCTACTGAAGTAAGAGGCGCCCACCCCCGCGGCAAGAACGCGCCGAACAGGAAATGCCCCAGTGGAGGGCAGAGAAGGTGACTCTGTCCCCCCTGGGGCCGGGTTAATGGCTTGTATGAAACTAAGACCAAGGGCACCTTATATACAAAACCAAATAAGCACCTTATTGAAAAATCACATTCTGAAGTGACTTTGCTATTTTCACTAACACAGTTGGCTCGATCATTATAGACGGCGATACGGCTCACCACCTATCACGTTGGTCTGACAGAAAGCTCGATGAGGTATGGGTTAGTTCATCTTGCGATGTACCTCTGACTGCCCCAGGGATTATAGTCGTGAGTTTATGTGTTGTTATGTTATTTCAGGTATCAAAGCCTTAGCAGAGGCAGTGAACATGGTAGCCAACGGTACCGCTCCTAAGATCGCGCAGACAGAGGATGGCGCCACCTACGACCCCGCACTGTTTAAGCCGGAAACTCATCAGGTATACATTTTACATACACAATATAAGACAGAAAATTCCACTTGATATTAACTCAAAATTATAAGCTGAGTTCCCTTGAGTATTCGGTACGATGTTACTAACACCCTGTATACGTCCCATGACTGGAAATAATTGAATGTGTATTGTTTTTGAGGAGCTCGGTGGCGCAGCGGTAAACGCGCTCCGTCTGCGATTGTTGAAGTTAAGCAACTTTCGCAAAGGCCGGTCACAGGATGGGTGACCACAAAAAAAAAATTCATCTCGAGCTCCTCCGTGCTTCGGAAAGCACGTTAAGCCGTTGGTCCCGGCTGCATTAGCGGTCGTTAATAACCATCAATCCGCACTGGGCCCGCGTGATGGTTTAAGGCCCGATCTCCCTATCCATCCATAGGGAAGGCCCGTGCCCCAGCAGTGGGGACGTTAATGGGCTGATGATGATGATGTTTTGAGTACTTTTGGCGGCGTGGGTGTGCTGCCGCCAAAGTATGTTTTCGGGGTACCGAACTGAGCATAGTACCCCGCTAGCCACAAGTTGGTAGTGTGACTACGGATCGACGATCCAACAGTGTTGTGTTGGAAGTTGTATATATGCGTCTTGCTGTGTAAACTTCGATATCGCGTTTCACGACTGCTTGAAGACTGCATTATTGAATGTAGCGCCATCTGTTGCACGTGAGCGGAACTAGGTGGCCAACTAGTTGGGTCCGTCACATACTTGTGGCTCTGTTCACCTCATTAGGGATTATGGGCGATAATCTATGTATGTATGCGTAAGTATGTAAATTGTGTTGAAATCTAACCAATACCACATTTCCTCTCTTTCTCGGAGACATTACATGAACACAGTAACACAGGTTCTTGTTCATAGAATAAGGAATAAAACTACGTATACGAGTAGAACTCTCCGCTCCCCACCAGCGGCTGAGCTAGGTTTACCTCCCCCCTCCCCCTAGGTCTTACTTTAGTCTTCAATCGTATTACGTCTGACGTCACACAGATGCGTGTGTACGATGACGTCAATGTGTAGTGTCTGTGTAAAACGGGATTTTTGTATGAAGTGTCCAAGATGTGTTTTGTTTACAATACAGCTGTACATAACTCAACCTTCTATAAAACAAAAAAGAAATACATCGACATTATGGACAATTTGTTGAATAAACATTTTCTCTCTCTCTCTCTCTCTCGTTCTCTCAACCTTCTATGATACCATTACAGATCGACTGGTCCAAAGGCGGTGTAGCATTACACAACTTCATCCGCGGCCTGGACTCCTCGCCCGGCGCCTCCACCACCATCAAGGCACAGACTAGAGACAACATAGACGACACCACGGACATCCAGCTCAAACTGTACGGCTCGACGTTATGGGACGGCGATTACGAAGTGCACGGCGACCGTCTAGTCATACCTGGGTTGGAGAAACCAGCTGCTGTGTATGACGGGGGGCTGCTTATCACTGCCAATGACGGAGTTAAGGTTGGTGAACAAAAAAAAAGTTTTTTTGGTTACTCAGTCCACAAGGAATTAGTATTACTTTATCAAAAAAAATTGTGAAAATGTAATTTTCTAGTATTAATATCAGTGGAGCTTGAATCAACAACAACAGGCTCTATTCCCATTGGGGTAGTCAGAAGTACATTTACATTCACCGCATGATGAATTAAGTACCCACACCTCACCGAACTTTCTGTTAGACCAACGTGATAGGTGGTGAGCCAACTGTGTTAGTGAAAACTGCACTTAAGATAAATTTATAACTCTTTGGTGCATGTGCGGTACCGGAGCTCGAAACTCGAAACTTACTCGTTTGAGAAACAAGCAGGACCGCAATGACGAGTAGGTACGATCATGAGTACTAATATTGTATACACTTTGAAACCATGTCACATTAACTTTTTTGACAAATTAAACCGTAAGTCTCATTAAATGTCAAATATGATAGTGCGACAGGGTTCTAAAGTGGATACATGATATTGCTCATGACTGTACTTGTAATATAATATAAGTTATATATACTTTGCGATTTAATCCTTGATTTCAAGATTGAATAAAGAATATCCCTATCAGTATTTTTGGAATAAAACTTAACACTTCTCCCTACAGCTCAACATCCAACGCCTAAAAGTAAACGGCAAGATGATAAACGCGTCAAACTTCTTCAAAGCCAACGAGAACAAAGTAACCCTCGACTTGACAGACGAAGAGAAGAAGTTCATAGAAAACGCTCGAGGCGTTTGGAAGGCAATCTTACGCATAGACATTGAAGACGACACGGATTTCTTCGCATCAGGCGCTGGCTCTATGGACGTTGTTAGACTAGTTGAAGAAGTTAAAGATATAGCGGGTTTAGAGTTGCAAAATGAGGATATATACATGAACACGACGTTTGAAGAGTTCTTCACGATAGCGATAGTGAAGGCGAGAGGCGGAAGTGGGGAGAAAGAGATAGTGTACGAAGGTGTGGAGTTGCAGGCCAACAAGATGACGATCAAGTTCCCGACGCAACTGTTCATTAATGGGGAATTCGTTAATGCTGATAGCGGTGAGTTCTGTGACCTTTGTCGTGAACCATACATAATCATGTGAGGTCACAAACTATCTGAATATTGTCTGTTTCCCGTTCTCTGCTCTTAATGCACTTTCATTTGTTCTCAGAAAATTATTTTGTTTTTCGTAATGACAGCCCGCCAAAAGCATCAACTTTTTTCTGGCCAGTGTTGTTATGACATAAATAACCTACAAATCGATTACTCACTCAAGTAAAAATAAAATCGATATGATGCATTTTAATTATCATTATGAATTTGATTATTTAAATTCGAGAACTGTACAGTTCGAGACAAACTTACACATTTTTTTTTGTATGTGTGTTAGAATTAATTTAGTATATAAAGCTGTAAATGGTAACGGCTACCACTTGAAAACACTTGGATTTTTTTATCTAAAATTAAATAGAAAGACAAAAGAAAACTTTAAGACGTCACAGATATTATTAAAAATGCAGGCAGTCATAAATTATAGGAAAACTATGCAATAACTTTTTATTGCAGTCAATACAAATATTAACAAAGAATTACAATCAGCTAGGAAGTACAAAAGGAGGCCTTATTTCTAAGGACTAGCAATCTCTTTTAGGCCACCTTTGCTATAATTATAACATGATTTCTACTATCTACCTATGTGGTCTTCCACATACCCTACCTTAATATGAACTTAAATACTTTAGGTGATTCGAATGTCAATAAGTATTCTACATAACTTAAACTGCCTATATACGTCCCACTGCTGGGCACAGGCCTCCCCTCAATCTACCGGAATCTCTATCCCCCTCCGGTATTCTTGAATATTGCATTATTTTACAGGTAAAACTCTAAGCATAGTGAACCCTACGGATGAGACGGAGATCTGCCGCGTGCAGAGTGCGTCCGTGAGCGACGTAGACAGGGCTGTGCTCGCCGCTAAGAAGGCCTTCGAGGAGGGCGAGTGGGCCAAGATCAGTGCCAGGGAGCGCGGGGCGCTTCTGTTCAAGTGAGTCACACTTCCCGATTAGATTTTTTTATATTTTTACCTACTTATTTGTACCTACATGTATGGGTGTTAGTGACCTCGTAACGAATACTGAGGGGGATGATTCAGACCATGATCCTGAGATAATATCAAGTGGATTTTCTTGTCGAAAAATTCACGAAAATGTTTGTGTTTTTTTTAATTATTTTCCTTTCCATACTTTTGCGACGTTAAATTCCGCTTGATATCAACTCAGAATCATGGTTTGAATCATCCCTCAAAGGTTTCGTTGCGATGTCACTAACACCTTGTATAGACGCGCTTCATCTGCAAGTACTTATCTCGAGGTCTTTGACCAACAGCCATACGACGTGTTGTCAAAGTTTTCGTTGCGATGTAACTAACACTCTGTATAGGTATAAGAAATTTCATTTTTGTACTATAAACTAATCCGTTTGCAACAGACTGGCGGACCTAATGGAGCAGCACAAAGAAGAGCTAGCGACCATAGAGGCGATAGACTCGGGCGCGGTGTACACCCTGGCGCTGAAGACGCACGTGGGCATGTCCATAGAGACGTGGCGGTACTTCGCCGGCTGGTGCGACAAGATACAAGGCGCCACCATACCCATCAACCACGCACGACCCAACAGGTACGGTTACGAGCATTAAAAAAAATAATAATAAAAAGTCATTTATTTCTGAAAGTACATACTTAACAGTTGTTCGTGGATAGGACTTCCCAGTAAGTAATGAGGATACTTAGCATCACTCATTTAGCATTAATATGTATACACTTTGGTACCGTGTCCCATTAACTTTTTTGACAAATTGAACTGTAAGGCTCACTAAAAGTCAAATATGTTAGTGCGACAGAGTCCTAAAGTGGGTACATTATATTGCTCATGACTGTACCACCGGCGCTTACAAATAAAATTAAATCCAATAGGCTGTTAATCCGAAAGGCATTTGCTTGGCAAAAAAAAAACCGCGCCATACAGTGAATTTACGGAAAAATACATTTAAAACGTATATTTATTTATCATTTAATTTATCTAAATAAAAAATAATGTCCCATATGATCTTAGTATCAATTGAAGCAAAAAATAGTTTACATAACATTAAGATTATTAGACCAGAGGGGCTAAAATGGCCACTTTAGCAATTCATCTAAATCCAAATCATTTCGTGAATTTCGAGCATTGTTGAAGCAATTCTGCTATTTTTGGTAAAATGGCCCATCGCGTCTTTAGAGGATCTGCAACAATTCAATTCATAGTTTACATAACATTATTAGACCAGGGGGGCTAAAATGGCCACTTTAGCCCCCCAGTGGTGTAGACAAAACTTACAAAATATATCCCTAAAATTGCTTTATCTACATTGCAAGACAAACGTTTTCTTTAGAGCGTCTGTAACTACAAATGAGTAATGAGTAAACATTTTCATTTTCCAGGAACCTAACACTAACAAAGAAGGAGCCGATCGGCGTGTGCGCACTAGTGACGCCGTGGAACTACCCTCTGATGATGCTGTCGTGGAAGATGGCCGCCTGCCTCGCCGCCGGGAACACCGTCGTTATGAAACCTGCTGCTGTAAGATTATACAGAATACATGATAACTAATGTTTACATGCAAAATTTCATATAGATACGTCGTCAAGGTTGTATAAAACATTCTAGGGTAAGAAAAAACGAGCAGATGTCTAGGGCAGACAACACCAATATTCGTTCCGAGGTGCATCATGCTCCGAATTGTGACAAACTTATCAGCTCATCGTCCTAATAAACCATATTTTTTAAAAGAACATGTCATTGCGTTCACTCTTGGGTTGCAGTGTGGTTATCATACTCGTGTTGATGAAAAATAAGTGTTAGACATACACGACGTAAATATGTGACTATTTATTAAATGGTGCCTATTCAGATGGACACAAACTTAACCTGATTTTTAGTTCAACAGCTCTTAATCTAATGCCGTCCTTCACTTACGATAAGTGCAAGAAAGAGATGGAACTAGTTTTAGTCCTGTCAAATTAAGTTAGTTACGTTGGTTGCCCAAATCCCATTATACAGGGTGGCCCAGAAGTTCACGTTCAAAATGAAAAATTAGATAGAGGGACTTATTAGCTACCAGAAACACCCCCATGTAAGTTCATCGATTATTTACGGCTTAGGAGATACGACCCATTTCGTACCTTTTTCTACATTTTCTACCTTACTTCAGTATCATCATTTTGTCGCTATCTCTTTCTTAATAATTCTTTTATTTTACTTCATAACTATTCGTAAGGATGTGTACCGCTAAGTGAAAAATAAAAACTTCTGGGTCACCCTGTATATGAGACTTGAATTTTGTATCTTTACAATGTGAGTACTGTTACCTATGTGAATAAATAAATATATTATGATTGTCCGTGTGTCCCAGGTATGTCCACTGACGGCGCTCAAGTTCGCGGAGCTGTCGCTGCGTGCGGGCATCCCCCCCGGCGTCATCAACATCCTGCCGGGCTCCGGCGCCGTGGCCGGCAGCGCGCTCGCCAGCCACCCGCTCGTCAGGAAGCTCGGCTTCACTGGCAGCACTGAGATCGGTTAGTGTAAACTTCTCTACAATTAGATGATTAACAAAACCGTAACCAAATCGGACCATCCGTTCTGGAGCTACAGACAGACAAAGGGACGAAACTTGTAACACCTGTCCGCGTAGCGTCAGGGTTTAGAAAGTCCACATCGAAGCAATAGGCTAGTTTCCAACTAGTCAAATCAGTTCCTTTTTACTAAACGTCAAAACACATAATGACTATGGAACTTGTATGAAATAGACTTATTATTTCGTTTTTCTTGATTAGTTCTAGATCTGTTTTTTTTAGTAATCAGAATTTCATGATTTACCTTAACCTAGTACACGGCCCAATTCATCTAAAAAGCAATATTGCAATTTGACAGTTGCGCGGAATTTAACCTTGACAACATTGCGATTCACAAGTTGCAATCTGATACTCTCACTGAGTATCAGATTGCAACTTCCGTATTTTGTAAAGCACTTTTATTCTAAACAGGCAATTTTTGACGTCTTCAACATGCTACTCAAATTTAAGACAATTTAAATATAACTTTTTTTTAAATTTATTAAATTCTTACCTAATTCATTATTCACTATACAGGCCAAACAATAATGAAGACTTGTGCGTCGAACATGAAAAAAGTATCGCTGGAGCTGGGTGGGAAGTCGCCGCTCATCATATTCGAAGATTGCGACCTCGACAAGGCTGTCAAAAACGTAAATATACTTTTACAATATCTTCTTTTCATACAATTAATGCATCATTCTAGTAGTATCTAATCTCTAGTAGTGTCTCCCAAACCATAGAATAAGGATAACACTACGTATAGAACGGCAACTCTCCGCTCCCCACCAGCGGCTGAGCTAGGTTTACCTCACCCCCTCTCGGTCTTACTTTAGTCTTTAATTGCACGGGCGTCAGACATCACACACACAGATGCGCGTGTATGATACATAACATACATAAACAGCCTATTTACGTCCCACTGCTGGGCACAGGCCTCCTCTCAATCAACCGGAGGGGGTATGGAGCATACTCCACCACGCTGCTCCACTGCGGGTTGGTGAAGGGTGATGCGCGTGTATGATAATAATGTTTAAAACGAGGTGTTTTGTATGAAGTGTTCTAGATCAGCCGCTGGTGGGTAGCAGAGCTTTGCCGTTCTATACGTAGTATTATTCGTTATTCTATGCTCGAGTACCCGTCATTCCAGTCAGTTCGAGGAAAACTTTAAGATTGACTGAGTCATATTACTTTCAGGGGGGTTAAAATGGCCACATCGAAGCAATTCATCTAAGAAAGCAATATTGCTATTTGACATTTGTTTGGCAATATTGCTTTTTAGATAAATTGCTCTGACTTGTAATTATTACTATAACATTTGTTTTTTATAATAAATTATTACTATAACATTATTGACATTTGTTTGGCAATATTGCTTTTTAGATAAATTGCTCTGACTTGTAATTATTACTATAAAAGTAAATACTACAATAACCTTATCCACCCAGGGCATGGCATCAGTATTCTTCAACAAGGGCGAGAACTGCATAGCGGCGGGCCGGCTGTTCGTCGAGGAGCGCGTGCACGACGAGTTTGTCCGTCGCGTGGTGGAGGAGACCAAAAAGATCAGCATCGGGGACCCCTTACATAGAGCCACGTCACACGGCCCGCAGAACCATAAGGCGCACTTGGACAAACTTATACAGGTGAATGATTGGGCTAGTTTATTTTTTATTGTTTCTATACAGAGTGTTAGTGACCTCGTAACGAAAACTTTGAGGGATGATTCAGACAATGATTCTGAGTTGATATCAAGATTATTTAAAAAAAAAAAACTGAAAAAATACATGCATTTTGCGATGGAAACCCAAATTCAATTCGGCTTAGGGGACATCTCGTCCCAGTCTTAAACTGGGCCCAGGGACGAGTTTGCCCTTTTCTAATTTGATAGTGGGTAACTGGGCCCACTATGATTCAGTTGTTGGGACGATTACACCATTGATTATTGTTATTAACTCGGTGAACCATCCCCCTCAGTATTCGTTACGATGTCACTAACACTGTATATTATAGGATAGTGTTTCACCACAATCTCACCTGTAAGTGACGATGTAGCCTAAGGTGGCGGCGAATTATATCGAGGGCTTTGACCAATAACCGTTCGACGTCTATCCACGTAGATAGCGTTCACTGCGGCTATTGGTCGAAACCATCGATATAATTCGTGCCGTTCTCACCACTGTCGTGCAGAGCTTAGTAGTGGCTGAAAAGCGAATATAGATTAAAAGCTTTACGATTAGAGGAAAGCACTACACTGACAAGAAGAAATAAAACGCTGTTTTTTTTTTAAATGTAGTTTTTTTTTTAATGTAGTAAAGTTATATGGCAAATGGTAAAAATGTTGACCGATTAACTTAGTAGTGACTGAAAAGCGAATATAGATTAAAAGAATTACAGTTGGAGGAAAATACTACACGGACAAGTTTTTTTTAAATGTAGTATTTTTTTATTGTAACAATGTAGTAAATAAAATGGTCAAAGACGTATTGTGGTCAAATGGTAAAATATGTTGTATTTTCCCCCAGTTCGTGGAGCGCGGCGTGAAGGAAGGCGCGACCCTGGTATACGGCGGCAAGCGGGTGGACCGGCCCGGGTACTTCCTGCAGCCGGCCATCTTCACTGACGTCACGGACGACATGTGGATCGCAGACGAGGAGTCCTTCGGCCCCATTATGATCATCAGCAAGTTTAGTAGCAAGTAAGTAATGGAAAATTACGCAGATTTCGACGTTACCATAGAATAAGGAATAATACTATGTACATTACGGCAACTCTCCGCTCCCGACCAGCTCACCTACCTAGGTTACCTGACCCCCTAGTCGGCAACCATATGGGCGTCAGACGTCACACACACATGCGCGTGTACGATATAGTCAATGTGTAGTGTCTGTGTAAAATTAGGTGTTTTGTATGAAGTATGTTATTAGCCTATTTGTAGCCTATTAAGTCGGCTCCGCCACTATTTACTTAAGGATGTAGGAACATATTTATTTATTTTATTATTACGATGAGCCTTTAGCAGCTCAATATATTTTTTAAATCAAGGTTGGCGATGTCATTCGTCGACCTTAGTGAACATGGTGGTCATGTTATAGTAACTTGCTCGTACTTAAGATCGGAAATGTCGAATTTATTTTCCAATTCATGTTTGGATCGTTTGGAGGAGCTCGGTGGCGCAGCGGTTAAGGCCCGATCTCCCTATCCATCCATAGGGAAGGCCCGTGCCCCAGCAGTGGGGACGTTACCACTAACGCCCACGCTGATGATGATATTTGGATCATAAATGATTATCACGTGCTCAGCGGAACCCACATTCTCGAGAAATGCATTTTCGGAGGTAATTGACCTAAAATGTATTGGGCTGGTTTTCCCTTCGCGGGTTGGAAGATCAGACAGGCAGTTGCTTCTGTATAAAACCGGACCTGTCAAATCTTCAGGTTAGGTTAGCGGACCCTGAAAACGGTATAAATGAAAACTGTTAGGGAGGTGATGTTCAACGTGTTAACGGAATTTTCCTCTTTATCTCCAGAAACATAGACGATGTGCTCCGCCGGGCGAACAACACGGAGTACGGCCTAGCCAGCGGGGTGTTCACCAAGGACATATCGCGCGCCATGCTCTGTGCGGAGCGGATAGAGGCCGGCACTGTGTTCATTAACACGTACAACAAGACCGACGTGGCCGCGCCCTTCGGCGGCTTCAAGCAATCTGGCTTTGGGAAGGATCTTGGTATGTTCTACTTCTATTATGTGACGTTATATGTAGAGAGGAGCTCGGTGGCGCAGCGGTAAACGCGCTCGGTCTGCGATTGTTGAAGTTAAGCAACTTTCGCAAAGGCCGGTCAAATAGGATGGGTGACCACAAAAAAAAAGTTTTCATCTCGAGCTCCTCCGTGCTTCGGAAGGCACGTTACGCCGTTGGTCCCGGCTGCATTAGCAGTCGTTAATAACCATCAATCCGCACTGGACCCGCGTGATGGTTTAACCCGATCTCCCTATCCATCCATAGGATATAAACACTTTAATGGACAGTACAGACAGACAGCCCTGTATTATATTTTTTCCTTTAATAATGTTCATTATAACAAGAATGTGTTTATCCAAACTACACATGTGAATTACATGTTACAAGTGTCAATATTTATTTCACAAGTGTATTTCACAATCCCTCTACTTTTTTTGTGATAAACGTAATTTACACGTACTTGTGACTAACTCTGAACGTGTAGACTAGTAAGTTTTTATAAACATGGCACAGGACCATGTCCTTTTTGAATACATTTAATCCAGAATGGAAAACACACACAGACTTGTATATATATACAAGTCAACGAACACGTCAGTGACTTGTGTATATATACAGGGTGTTAGTGACATCGTAACGAATACTCAGAGGGATGATTCAGACCATGATTCTGAGTTAATATCAAGTGGAATTTTCCGTCGCAAAATTCATCTTATTTTTTTAGTTTTTTTAAATTATTTTAAATTCTATACTTTTGCGATGGAAAATTCCACTTGATATTAACTCAGAATAATCAGCTGAATCATCCCTCTCAGTATTCGTTACGATGTCACTTACACCCCATACAAGTACATACAGTAGCCATACGAGTAGGTATGGGTGCTAGTGACACTGTAACGAATACTGAAGGTGATGATTCAGACCATGATTCTGAGTCGATATCAAGTGGAATTTCCTGTCGGAGAAGTCATGAAAATTTTAGAGCTTATTTAATTTTTTTTCCGTTCCATACTTTTGCAACGGAAAATTCCACTTGATATCAACTCAGAATCATGGCCTGAATCATCCCTCAAAGTTTTCGTTACGATGTCACTAACACCCTGTATGTACAAGTGTGCAAGTGATATATATTGATAATTTCCTTTGTTACAGGCCAAGAAGCACTAAATGAATACCTGAAAACGAAATGCGTCACGATAGAATACTAAATCTTAGCTACTTCCGTCTATGTAGATATATACATAAACAGCCTGGTTATATACGTCCCAGTGCTGGGCACACACCTCCCCTCAATCAACCGGAGCATACTCCACCACGCTGCTCCTCTGCCACTACTGCTGTCTATATACTTTTAGTTTTAAGATTATGTAATATTACGATTATGCAATTGTTTTGTTTTTAAAATTGTAAATAGTTATTTAGTTTGTAATGTGCCTTATATTTAAGTATTCGCACGACTGATCAATGATTATTATATTATTATTATATTAATGTGAATAGTAAAGTGTTACGCTTCTAATCGTTGTTTGATTTTTATTAAGAATTACAAATTACTTTTCTATCCGACATAACGTTAGGGAATCTATATTATAGTATTTCTGTATTTAAAAAAAAACGTACGTTTTATCCAAGTTCGATAATGGTATCAATATTGAACAGATAACTTAATTCTCTGGAAAACACTAAACGTAACGTAACGTAATTGATTTAGTGTAGGTAGGTATGGAATGTAGGTAAACAAAGACCTAGGTAAACGTAAACACCAGCCGGGTCTGCATGACACCGGCGCGAATTATATTGAGCGCTTCGACCAATAGCCGTTTAACATCCATCTACGTAGATAGCATTCGTATCGTTTATTGGTGCAAGCGCTCGATGTAATTCGAACCGCGCGCGGCGCGGTTGTCATGTAGACCCGGCAGGTGAAAAATCATTAACATCTAAATTCTGTAAGAAGGAGGGTAGTTCAACATTTGGTCGCTGCTGTGACCCGTAGAAAAATACATGATGTTACATGTGTCTCTTTTGCACTAGCTTATATGCTATCTTTCTGTCCTGTTGTCAAACTAACCAAGATTATGCGCACTACAAAATAAGAGACTAAAAATAAATTATATACTCATTTTAGAAGCATGTAGTGTGACGATACAGTCTTCTAAGTCATAAGGCCCACACGAATAACAACCATAGTACAATCTCGTTTATAAAAGATGCCCGTAAACGCTAGGATTTATAAAATTACCTCTAAAAACACTATGTTCCAAAGCCATAAATACTTAGATGTATCGGTATTATCGGTACGTACCTCACTACTAGCCGAGACTTGAGTGAATGAAACATTTGATTGAATGGCGTCTTCAGCCCATAGACAACAAATGATTTTTGATTGACTATCAATGTCAGCTGTTCTGTCCTGCCACTGTCAAGATTTTTGACATCTCACAATTTGTTGTTTTCTTCTCGTATATGCGAATAAACTCAAGATTTCCTTGAAAATCAAAGGATAATCCGTAAAAATGAGTAAAGCCAAAATTCCGCTTCGCGATATTTCGCCTATTATGCAGGCTTGGAGAAATTTCCTGCTAGGTGTAAGTATTTTGTATTGTTTTGGTTGTTATGTAACCTAAAACAATTTATAACGTATTTTAATATATATTTTAGAGAAAACATACCAATGCGTTGCGATTTGAACCCCTGGTGTCGGCCAGGACTCAGCCTCCCCCCCAAATTCCTGATGGAGTAACACACAAGTGAGTTTATTCTAACCTTGCTTTACAGTTTACGTTTATTTACAGGTTTTAATTTAAACAAGTCTTTTCCAGAGGTGTATTCAAACTTATGTATTTTCCTTGCTGCTCTAATTCTTTATTCAATTTTAGAATCTCTTATTCTCAAAACTTGTCATAGAAATAGAATTTTGTTTTTTTAAACAGTAGGATAGATCATAAATACGTTTATTGATGAAAAAAACTTGTAGCATGGTATAATTATTATTATTAGCACTTTTTTTCACTAACTGACATAATAATGAAGCAACACAAAATATTTATTTATTTATTATGGACAACTTTATCAACTATATCATGTTGTTTTGGATATTGCATTCTAATCAGTTGTATATTTCAGACATGCTCATAACTACTACTACACCCGGGATGGGAGACGTGAAGTTGCACCTCCAGTGGATGTCACTGTAGCCAAGAAGTTGTTGGAAGCTCCCCCTGAGAAAGGGTATGTTAACTCTTTTATACACAATATTGTCCTTGGGTGATATATAAGCCTCCTAACTCACAAGAGATAGCAGTTTTATAACTATGATAATACTACAAAGTAGACTACTGGGGAAGGTATTGTAGTAATGGCTTTTTGATAATGTAGTCAAATGAGATACAAAACATCAAAACAAAACAAAATTTCTATGGCATTTGTATGGAAATACTGGCCCAAAACATCATCAGTAAATGCAGTCAAAAGTTGTTGTATTATCTTTCACACATTGTAAACTAACCTAGACCCTCACCATACTTTGTGGTATATTTGTTTAAAAGTATTCTGTTTACACCTGAAGTGTGTTGAATTGTATTTTTTTTATTTACAGAGAGGCGAAGCAAGTAGCAATTAAACCAATAACTCCGGGCAAGGTCTATGAATGGGACAAACACTATGTGTAAAAATTTAGTAAAGAAACTTCAGTTGTTCATGTATGTAATGTTATAAGTTAAAATAATTATAAATTATGTAGATAACAGTTTTTTTTTATATACTTCAAAAGGTCAAAGAAACACATACATGATCAAAAAATGTTTTATTTTTGATCAAACATAGTAAACATTAATTGTAAGCAAAAACAACAATTTTCTAATGTTTATAAGAAAAACACACTAAAATATTAGGCACCCACTACAACTTTTATAACAATTCAATTTACAAGATGATTACACATGATTACAGGACGAACACCCTAGATTTCTACATTTATACCAATTTACACCATTATGCTTTTATAAGAGGTGCGCTGGTACTTACATATATTCGAAATTTTGTTATATTTTCTCTCTCAAATTTACTTGATCTAAAAACGATTCCACAATCAAACATTTATCACCTCCTTAACATGCATAATAACATATACTGCATCAAGTGAATTAATTACTTAGGTCCAATACTACTTTTAAGGTCACATATTATGATCAAGTACTACAGTCTATATGAACTTATTTTGATAATCTATTCCAGGACTTTACAACGCAGCACACCTCTATCTATCCAACAACCGTATACAAGACTTTACATTTTTGTTTCTACCAATCTTAATGTACAATGTTATTGTTACAATTTATGCGAAATAAGACAATGTATCGTATCCTTTATCCAATTGCGACTGGCGTCCTTTCGTTACGTCGAAAATGCCAAGATTAAAATTTCGTTTTGTCGAATCATGTCACAGTAATCATACTGGGCTTTTTAGCTTAACCCTTTTGAAATATATGGGTCATTGCAATCAATGTTTATTCCACGTAGTTTAGTACAAACTTATATTTCTTTAAGAGCCGAATTGAGCCGAAGCGTGCTATAATTTCAACCGGCAAATAGTGTTGTTGTATGAGACAGCGCTCACTTCACGAGTAAAAATGTAGATCGTAATCCTGTACGATATCAAACTATCGCCAATCAAAACTCCAGCTCTTAGTCACTGGAATCTGTCGAGTCAGGCGTCCTAATATTCATCAAGGAGAAGTTGCCGAAACTGTACGTCCGGCTTTTAGGCCTGCGAGACCTATATCTAAACCTTTGTCATTTGTCTTCTCCGTCCACTTGTTTCCTGAACAGCATCGCGTCGTTATACGCCTTCTTCACAGCTTTCCTGTCCGTCGGCTTGCGCGACTCTATCAGCTTCGCTTGATCGATGCTTTT
The DNA here is from genome assembly GCF_024362695.1 of Pectinophora gossypiella. Taxonomy (NCBI): domain Eukaryota; kingdom Metazoa; phylum Arthropoda; class Insecta; order Lepidoptera; family Gelechiidae; genus Pectinophora; species Pectinophora gossypiella. Next base: position 5,119,835 of record NC_065423.1, read on the forward strand.
TTCTATTCCTAGCGGCTCCAGTTTGTTTGGCGGGAGCCACTGCCACGTTCTTTTTACGTCGAAGAACAGCACGAGGTACAGTATCGGTTCGTGCGACTGGTTCTTCTTGAGGTTGAGCACGTCTTGCGGAGGCACGGGCAGGGGCACGCCGTTGTACGTGAAGCCTTTTGGGATTTTTGGGTCGATGATCAGCGCCGGATACCACGGGTAGCCTCTGAAATACAAGGCGGTTGTTAGTATAGCTACTTTGGTACTTCAAGGTACAGAAAACGAAATAAATATCACCAAACACCCCACCAAACACTGCCGCCAAACTAGCTTAAAACGTAATTAAAGCCGATACAAAATAAACATTTAGTTACATTTATAGTCCCACCGTCTGTCTACTCAGTTTCGGGTGGATTTCAGAGCGCGGAAGCCAACATCATTCGTGTCACCGCAAAATTGTCGTAGATTTTTTTTTGCAAATATCCAGCCAGAACTTACGTAAGTTGGCAACACAAGTTCCAATCGGATATTTGCAAAAAGAAAAGTTTTAAGATATTTTTGCGGTGACTAATGATATTGATGTTCGGCGCTCTGAAATTCATCTTTTCGCGTTGCGAGACGAACAAAACGAAAACTAGTTGTTAACATAATGCAGGGAATGGAATACCAACCTGCATTTAGCCCAAACTAGCTGCAGTGGATCGAATTGATAATCAGGATTTGAACTCTTCACCGGAGTTTTAGAAGTAGAGGACCGAGTGCCGCGGCCCTGTAACGGAAGATTATTACGATAATTCCCACCAAGCTTCGCTTCCGGACAGCGCATAATTACGTTAGAAATGGTTTATCCTTCATGAAGTAAAATACAATCCAAAACAAACCCAATAAATGTTCCAAATGCGGCAACTATGTGTGTTTATGACCGACTCGACCATAGATTTGTAACTTTTAAGCTACAGCAATACTGTAGTTTATAGTCTATGGCTAATCAGAAGTCTGAATCATTTCTCCAACGTAATTATCATAGATAAATTTGTTGAAGATCCATTTATTTAATCTACGTCATTTCGCAAGGTGTCATGGCTGAGGAGTTCTAAATCAATGTAGGTAGTTAGAAAACCTTTGCTACCGAATGATAATTTTGTTCGACTTGGCGGTAATCCCCGCCGAACTGTGTGCTCCAATAAATTCAGCGGTTTTATAAATCCGCCTTTTTTCATGTTCGACTTAATGAACTTAACGAAGGACTCTTAATATTAATTATGTAAGGCACAGTGTGCATTGGACTTCATGACTCAAACACAAACACATTTCTGAACGTAATTATTCCGTGTGACGGAAATGAGATCGGAAGTTAAACTTTGTGAGAATGACCGATTACGATTGACAACAACTAATTGTTTCTTAAACTAGGCGGTGGGCGAGTTTTGATAGTGATTCCAATGGTTTGATGTACGATTGTTATGTTAATAATAGACTGAGGATTAAGATTGTTTTTTACTGTATTTGTCTTATCATTCTCAAGACGCTCTCAATAGTAAGTCGGTGATGAATAGTGTATTTTTTTTAAGGCGAAGGCTATCCCGGTCTTCTACGTTATCGTCGCTTTAAAGTGAACACCACGTAACCTTTTTGCCTTTTTGAAAAATCATATTCTGATGCGATTTTCTTCAACTTAACCTTGATTAATGATTTTTGTTTGTGTAGCACTTAAGCCTAGGTTACACAGTGCGAGCTAACATGCGAGCTGACCGAGTCAGGTATTGAGGTGCAGCTACTACGCACGTCGTGTGACCGCATCATACGAGTTACTGTCATGTGCGAGTGGGACAGTTGCTCGCGTTCGAGTTACTTCAACATTTTTTGTTTTTACTCGCTACTTGCCTTCCCCCACCACACCACTCGCAACGCCGCTCGGTCGTCAACTCGCACGATTTTGCGAAATGACAGTAGCTCGTACGCTCGGTCCCACGCCGGGTATAGTGTTTCTTGTTTGGACAACATGATACAAAGGAATTATACTAGTACACTGGTATAGTAGCTGTCTTCTGTGACGCTAGCAGTTTGCATAGTGTGACCGTGCGAGGCGAGTCGAGCTACTGTCATACGAGTACACAGGCACAGTAGCTGTCTATTGTCACATCAGCTGCTCGCACTGTGTAACCTAACCTTTAGTATAGCACTCAGGGAAACTCACAAAGAGGAAATTTAAATCGAAAAAAATTCACTCGAACGGGACCTGCACCCTCTTGTCAAGCCGGGGCGAGCGTCTTAACCAGTACTGCGCCGATTTATCCCATTTCACGATATATTTTTTTTCTTCAATTTAAATTTTCTCTTTATAAAACCTTGATTTCTTTCAATTAATTTTATTCCCGGTAAAAATGTGAGACTTTTGACCTAGATTGAAAGCAGCTTATCAATTGCGAGGTTTTTTTAACAAAAAATACATCAGAATGTGATTTATCAAAAAGGGGTGTTCCCTACAAGGCGACGTTATATTTTTTATGTAACAAGTCGCCAGCTGAATAAACAAGTGATTGATACATTGTTTTAAGTTTACGCGGTTATTATCATAATTAAAGCATATAATAACGGGTTCTCATATCCCCATTTAAACGCGGTAAGAACCCGTTATTATGTGCTTTTATTAAGTGATTGATATAACTTCTACGAACTGGTGTTAGTGGATTTAATGGTTATTTTACGAAAGGAAATCTTATAGACATAAGAAAAACAATAATAACAAAATGTAATGTATGATAATATGACATCTTTAATGTGTGATCGGTAAAACTTCTCACATACCATTTGTGTAATTTCAACATCATTAATTTAAAACCTTTAGAGGACATTGGTTAGGACCAAGTTGTCAAACAAAAAATCAGGAAAAAGATAAAACAAGTTCAATTAAAGTTACAACTAAGTTATTATTTAAGTAAAGTTAAGTTATTAGTTAGTTAGTGCTTCGGAGGGCACGTTAAGCCGTTGGTCCCGGTTACTACTTACTGATGTAAGTAAGTAGTCGTTACATGAGTCATGTCAGGGCGCCTTCGGCGGCTCAATATTAATCCTGACACGAGAGAAGAATAAGAATTAAAGTTATGTTTGGGTCTGCAAGAACAGTACCCGTATAGTCGACCTCATCCCATCTGGGTCTTAGTTCAGTCTTAAATGACCTTAAGCCGCTAAGGTGTGAGAGAGCGCGCGAACTATCTGTCTCGCACTTACGCATAAAGTAACAAACAATAGGAATGAGAAATTGTACATGTATCGCTGTATGTGTACGGTCACGAGTACTAATATACACTTTGAAACCATGTCACATTATCTTTTTTGACAAATTAAACCGTAAGTCTCATTAAATGTCAAATATGATAGTGCGACAGGGTTCTAAAGGGGGTACATGATATTGCTCGTGACTTTACCTAAATAAACAATCACTAAATCCACTACCACCATTAGTGATGAGCCGTCCCGGGGAATGTTCCTACTTTTGAAGCTTTATTGCCGTAACCTTTAGGCAGATAACATCAGGGGGGGTTAAAAAGGCCACATTAAAGCAATATTGCTATTTGACATTTGTTTGCACGGCGCACTTACTTTTATATGCGCAAAAAAAATTCCAACATTGACTTTTAGATGAATTGCTTCGATGTGGCTATTTTAGACCCTCAAGAGTTCAAATTACTCTAATTTGAAAAAGGAAAGCAGCTTTTTTTTTGACGTGACTTATTTAGGAAAGCAGCCAGTGTCTTTGCTATTAAGAGGTTTTAAAACAGGAGCTTTCCCGGGAACGGCGGGTCAGTGTCCGCCGGCGGGTTGGGTGCTCACCTTGGCGGGTGTGGCGGGCGCGTCCAGGTCGGAGTGGTCGGAGCGCGCGGCGGCGCGGCGCGAGCGGCGGCGGCGCTCCGGCCCGCTGCCCGACAGTGGCGAGTCCAGCGGCGAGTTGTAGCTCGACCTGCGCCATGGCCGCCGGGCAAAGCCAAACAGGGGGGTTAAAAAGGCCACATCGAAGCAATTCATCTAAGAAAGCAATGTTGCAATTTCGACATTTGCGCATATAAAACTAAGTGCGCAGTGCAAACAAATGTCAAATGGCAATATTGCTTTCTTAGATGAATTTCTGCGATGTGGCCATTTAAACCCCCCATATAATAGGATAGTAGACGAGACATGTAGCAAAACTGCGTAGTTCATTATACATCCAAAATAGACAAATCGACAGCCAAATGTGAAACTAGAATTGAAATTCGTTGAAAAATAAAACATATAAGTACAGACATCCGAAATCAGGACAATAGGAACGTGTGAAGCAATAAGAACATAATTATGACGTCACATGTTACGGATATTTAACGAATTACAAAAGTAAAAATACAAATAGGTAAATATTTGACTTCATTTATGACTCTTAAATGTAATGTTAACATTACATTTTACATTACGTTTACTGTACACAGTAAATTACGAAGCAATAGCAAAAGTCAATGCCGAGGACTTGTGTCCTCGGTGTCTGTTATCTCATTTAGACTCTAAATGAATAAGCGTTGGACTGACGATCCGAAAGTCCCGGGTTCGAATCCCGGTGGGGACATAACCACAAAATCGATATTACAGGATCACCCTATAGTCCGAAAGTAAGATCCGTGCTTCGCAGAACACATTAAGCAGTAGGTCCTGGCTACTATTTACTTATGTAAGATTGTAATCATTACATGAGCCATGTCAGGGGCCTTTGGCGGCTCAATAGTACCCTAGTAACCTTGACACAAGGGTTAGTGACGTCTGTTATTTCCCTGACAATCCACACGAGAAGTATCAGTAAAAAAAGAAAACAAAAAAAATATAAAAGGGTTGGTGACGTCGGTTATTGCCCTAACAACCCACACGAGAAGTATCAGTAAAAAAAAAAAAATTTTTTTTTAAATGGGTTTGTGGCGTCGGTTAATGCCCTAACAACCCATGAGAAGAATCAGTACTCACTGGTCGGAGGAGCTGAGGCTACACGAGTTGTCGTCGTCGTAGTGCGTGCAGGAGGAGCAGGACTGCGACCACGCGGAGGTTGAGCTCGAGGAGCGGGACAGCGCTAGGTCGCTGTCGGAACCCGCCTCGCCCGGCGGCCCGCGGTACTGCAGGAAGGACGCCGGTACCGGTGTCGACACCGATTTACCCTCGTTTTGGATTGTTCTGGAACGTTTTTATAAACAAAAATACATACATAAACTGACGCCCCCATTAACAGCCTCCATGGTCTAGTGGTTAGAGCGTTTTTTTTTTTGTTCGATTCCCGATGGGGACATTGTCGAAATCACTTTGTGAGACTGTCCTTTGTTTGGTAAGGACTTTTCAGGCTTGAATCACCTGATTGTCCGAAAAAGTAAGATGATTCCGTGCTTCGGAGGGCACGTTAAGCCGTCGGTCCCGGCTATTAGCCGTAAAAACACCTTCACCAACCCGCAGTGGAGCAGCGTGGTGGAGTATGCTCCATACCCCCTCCGGTTGATTGAGGGGAGGCCTGTGCCCAGCAGTGGGACGTATATAGGCAGTTTATGTAAACCGACGCCCGTTGTTGCGAACTCTTCGCAGATTTTATAATCTTTTTACATGATTTTTTATATTTCTTTTTTGACAACGTTTTGTATCTTGGTTTTGTTTCTTGCTTACGTCTTGTTGGTGAAAATACTAAATAACCGTTAATGGAAGGATGTCACTGTGGTCTTGCGGTACACCGGCTTGCTTCGCAAACGCGGAGCGCTGGACTTGCAACAATGAGTTAGTAATTCATCTTAACCGCAGTTTTCACTTCTCTTCTTCTTTGCGAGTCGATGGCGATCGAAACTAAATTTTTGCTGACCAATAATTGGCCGCGCTTACGGCATTGTCAGTGGCTTCATATAGGTCTTTAATAGTGCAGGTGTTAGGGCACTTAGGACAGCACAAAAGGTGAGCCATAGTTTGTGGTGATACTCCACACTCGCAATCATCGCAACCATCAACCAGGTATCCCCACCTGCAGAGATTATCCTTGCAGCGGCCTATTGGCTCCGGACACAGGTTAAGTCTTTAAATATAAAGACTTCCATGTGGGCCACGCTAGATTACTTACTTTTCACTAACACAGTTGTCTCGACCATTATAGACGACGATACGGCTCACCGCCTATCACGTTGGTCTAACAGAAAGCTCGGTGAAATGTGGGTACTTTGTTCATCTCTACCTTTAATGGTAACGAAAACTCGCATACCTAAAAAGATCAGGTGAAGATTTGTCCTTATCATGCTTGCGCGGGCGGCCGCGTCCCTTTTTCTTCGGCGAGCCTTCCAGACTACGGCCCAAGCTGGCGGATAGTGTCGGCAGAGACGCTGCGTATGAACAATGAAACAAAATACTACTAACGTAAACGAAAATAATACAAGGACTTCTACAGTTTGGTAGGAAAGGGTAGAAAATTATATCATAACAAGTGAATTGCTAAACATTGAGGTTTACGCGGTTATTATCATAATAAGAACACGTAATGGCCCCGATTCCTGCAGACACCTCCTAATTTTACTTTAAGTTATACCTGTCATTTTCTTATCCGCCGAAAAGGAAAGGGACGGATGATTGACAACTGTGAATTTTAAAATAATCCGGGCGAATAAAATAGGCATCTCTCTACTATGCAACCCGTTTGACGTGTGTTGTCAACTGATTTCTGTCGGGTTATTGGCCAATATAAAATTTTGAAAGGGTTTTTTAAATTTCTGACAAAAATTGCCGTGTGTTCCATAAATTTTATGCCTATCGATTACCCGTTCCTTTCCTTTGATCACTGTCTGAATTTAATTTTCTACTCTTTTTAACAAAACTTTAGTGTTTGTTGGGAACTAACCTTTGCTCGAAGTTGCGCCATCTACCAACAACAATGTGTGTGCGTTAAAATTTTGACATGTGTGAGACCAATTTCGCTTAGCGATAGATGGCGCTGTATATATTTAACTTTCACAATTTTAGTGCGCAAATATCGCAGTCGAATATCGCAAAGCAATTCATCTGAAAAAGCAATTTTGCTATTTGATATTTGTGTGCATCGCGCACTTTTATATGCGCAAATGTCAAATTGCAATATTGCTTTTTTAGATGAATTGCTCCGATGTGACCTTTTTAACCGCACTGTTTTTTAAATCGCTAACTGTAATGTAATAAGGTGGATGATATCCGACTGCAATATAAACATTACATACACAAATTTTCTTATTAAGCTTCAACTAATTGAAGCTACGAGTGAAACATAAATAAAAGTAAAGCATTATGACTTTAGTTATAAATTATTATGTACGTGGTTTCCATATCTCGGGCCTATGGAGTCCTGGACTTTTTGAAGGCGTGCGTGGGACCGAAGCCCCCTTAAGACAATTTAATCTAAATGTGGCGTGACCCCAACCGATGATTATCCCTGTATGCACTATGGGAGTGCCCCAAAGGCAATCCTCGGTTCGCATAGAACTATTGCAGATTATGGGAACAATATTATTATTCTGTAGTCATCTCCCTAGCATTATCCCGTTTTTCACGGGGTTCTCTTACCTAACCTGAAGATTAGGTCCGGTTTTTAACAGACCTACCAGCCCACGAAGGGAAAACCAGCCCAATACAGGTTAGGTCACATACCTCCGAAGATGCATTCCTCGGGAATGTGGGTTTCCTCACGATGTTTTGCTTCACCGTTGAGCACGTGATAATCATTTATGGTCCAAACATTAATTCGAAAAAAAATTCGACAATCATTGGTTTAGGCCTGGATTTGAACCTGCGATCTCAAAGTGAGAGGCAAGCGTTCTACCGACAGGGCTACCTCGGCTATTATTATCCTGTAGTAAATCTTTCATATCAATCAAGTCGCAGATCGATTCGATACATGTTTATTTGTCTATTTTCAGTAGGATTATTAACACAGAAACACTTTTTTATAATTGTTATGTACTCACCGTCGGATCCGAAGCTTTTTGGCGGCGTCGCGAGAGATGGCTGAGCCACCAGCAACGTGGGCTTACGTAGACCACCCATTAGCCCTAAACCTAAATGGAAAATGTAGTTAATAAAAACGACTAAAGTTTATGAAGGAAAGAGAAGGAAGTACCGTCATGGTTGCCTCTCTTCCATAGTAACGCATGTATATATTTACGAAACCATTAACGTCTTCTGTGTATTGTTTTTAATATCGTTTATCTAGGTATACTTATATATATTTTTTTTTGTCTATACCGCTACGTTTTTTTTATTAAATGCATTTCCTATACCTAAGAGTTGCCTGGAAGAGATTGCTACCTTAGCAATAAGGCAGCCTGTTGTGCTACCTATCTAATCATGAAAATTGCCCCGATTCCTGCAGACACCTCCTAATTTTATTTTAAGTTATACCCGTCATTTTCTTATCCGCCGAAAAGGAAAGGGACGGATGATTGTCAACAAGTTAATTTTAAACGAATAAATAACCCGGGTGAATAAAATAGGCATCTCGCTGGTATGTAATCCGTTTGACGTGCTGTATACTTAACTCTATCGGGTTATTGGCTGATGTAAAATTTTTAGACGGTTGTTTTAGACTGCTTAAAATTTAAGTGTGATGCATAAATTTTATGCCTGTAGATTACCTGTCTCTTTCTTTATCAGCGGATAAGAAAACGACATGTATAACTTAAAATTAAATTAGATGGCGTCTGCAGGAATTAGCACCAATGTATTTTTAATACGTTTTAAGTGCAATAAAGAGTTATTGTATTGTCAGTAATGAACATTTGTGGCCAGGGCTCGTATTTTCGAATCGTACGCCCCCGACACACGTGCGAAATTATATACCTGTTTCATCTTGCAAATGGCAAGTTCTAATGTGCTACGTGAAATGGGCGTACACACACTCGAATCGAAAACGAACGATTCAAAAATACGTCTCCAGAACCGGCGCCAATGTTTAAGAGCATTAATTCTACCTGGAGTGGTACTGTCTGTGAGCTTGGTGGGAGACTTGTCAGGAGTGGGCGTGGCCAGCTTGTGTCGATCCATGCTGCGCGTGGGCACCGGAGTCTCCGACCCGGATGTGGGGGTTTCTATTACATGATAGAGAGATAAAAACATTTAACATAAAGGAACAGTAAACGTAAAATGTAATACTACATACAAGGTGTTAGTGACTAACGTAATAGCCTTGCCTTTGGTTTTAATATTAAAGAATATTGAATATTGGTTTTATACAAAACCATTAACCCGGCCCCAGGGGGGACATGTTTATTTTCCCTGCCCTCCACTGGGGCAATTCCTGTTCGGCGCGTCCTTGCCGTGGTGGTGGCTGAGTTCGGATATAGACCCAGACCTACGGGGTATACCGTAGAACCCTTGCCCAGGGATACGGGTGAAGACCTCACCATACTGAATACTGAGGGGGATGATTCAGCTCATGATTCTGAGTTAATATCAAGTGGATTTCTTTAACTCAGTATCACGGTCTGAATCATCCCTCTTAAGTTTTCGGCGCGGTATCACTAACACCCTGTATAACCAATATACGTATTGTTTTATGAAGCCGGTAACCTCGTAGAGGTTGTCTAAGTAATAGATATATGACTGAGTCAAACATAAATTATAAAATGCTAATCTAGAAATAGAAGTAAGAAGTAAGTAAGAAAGAAAAGAAAGGAAAACATGAAACAGTAGGACTAGGGCCCTGCGCTGGGAGGTTTTCTGTCGTCTTTCCCTCAGCGTTACAGATTCCGATGTGGTAGTTTTACAGCTAGTTACATAAAATGTAATTTAATTTTTTGACGTTCAAAAAGTGCTAACTTTGTAAGCCAATCTTGAAAAATAAATATTTTTGAATTTTTTTTTAAAGTCAGTGTAAGATGACCAAAAATCAATCTCATTATTCTATTTCATATATTTCTGGATTTTAATTATGAATTAAGTAACAATGAGTACGACGTTTGACCACTTTCATTGATGAAGTCCCACAACTGTATTTTCGTTTTGACGTTCCGTAAAAAGTATCTCATTTGACTAGGTTGTCAAGGAATATATGAAAGCTTTAAAAGAGGAATTCAGAAGTTTGAGTAGCTCAAAAAAGGATTGTAAATGTCTGGCAATTTGTCTATACAAGTCGAAACCGTAAAGCATTATAACATTGGTACCATTATCGTGTAGTAGCCTGGAAGCAGTGTGCAGCGTGCGCCCGCGGCCGCGCCGCCCCCGCCGCCCGCGGCCCCGCCCCCGCCCGCGGGCCCACGTGCGCCCGCGGCCCGACACAGACACCGCTGGCGAGTTGTCGCGCTGCAACCAATGTACGTCGGTTACAACAAATCCACCCTCAGGGTTCATATACAGGGTGTAAGTGACATCGCAACGAATACTGAGAGGGATGATTCAGCTCACGATTCTCATTTAATATCAAGTGGAATTATCCATCGCAAAAGCATAGAATTGAAAATAATTAAAAAATAAAACAATAAACGTGAATTTTGCGACGGGATATTCCACTTGATATCAACTCAGAATCATGGTCTGAATGATATTCCTCAGTATTCGGTACCCCGTACCGTGCCGTGCAGTGACACCTCACTAACACCCTGTATTATAATCATAAACATTAATGTAGGTGCAAGAAAACCATGAGTTTCGAAGAGGAATGCTCCGAATCCAGTTTAGGAATAAAGTGACCCAAGGAACCTAGAGTTCCGTAGAAAAGTCACCATGGTTCTGAATTATAAAGCGATCATTGGTAGAACAGTGAAACAATTCAATTCATCACATTAAAAGTTCAAATAAAGAATGAAGTGTGTCACTTATTTAAATTAGTGACTATCTTCAGTAATTCGTTTGGTATCTTCGTGAAGTAAAAGGTATTTTAGTGGGTGTGCTGTTTTACGAGTTTGGGAACCTATGCTGTAGGGGTGCTACGGATTGGTGCTTAATTAGAAAAGTCCGTTTAAATTATTCTTGGCGGGAATCCACCCCGGATTGGTACCACACTGATTGTTGGATCGTGAATAATAATAACGCGGGTTTTAGGCACTTTATATCCAGTTTATTATTAGAGAAAAGATCACAATAACAAGTAGCAACAGTAGACAACACCGGTAAAGGTTCGCAACTGATTACGTTCCAATACACGCATAGCAAGCACATCTCACAATGCTTCGCTATTCCTAACACTGATCATACCAACTCTTATATGTGTCGCCAGTGTCTGAGGTTCTGCGAGATGATAAATGATGTGTGAAAATTAAATATGTTTTTATATTGTTTACACCTAAGTTTTTTTTATATGTCTAATTAATAATTATATTATTGTTTATATTGAAAGTTTCACGGCGCATTGGAGCTTCTGCACTGTAAAGTCGTGAAATGTAAATAAATAATAAGTAAATCCACCATGACCATAAACCACAACCACATCTCACATAGTGAACGAGTGCCCTCTGCACCGGTTCCCAGGCGGCATAGCCGGGCTGCATTGTGTGACGGATGCGGTAGAGACTTGGTTAGGGGAGTTTAAGCTGGATATATGATCCACGCAGGATATTTTATTTTTGTCTGCCATACGCAATGAGGAGCTCGGTGGCGCAGCGGTTCACACGCTCGGTCTGCGATTGTTGAAGTTAAGCAACTTTCGCAAAGGCCGGTCATAGGATGGGTGACCACAAAAAAAAGTTTTCATCTCGAGCTCCTCCGTGCTTCGGAAGGCACGTTAAGCCGTTGGTCCCGGCTGCATTAGCAGTCGTTAATAACCATCAATCCGCACTGGGCCCGCGTGATGGTTTAAGGCCCGTTCTCCCTATCCATCCATAGGGAAGGCCCGTGCTCCAGCAGTGGGGACGTTATTGGGCTGATGATGATGATGATGACGCAATAATAATAATAATAAGTAAAAAATAAGGAAATTCTTCTACTAAGATATCTTTAAGTTTGGTTCATGTATGGTTATAAACTCACCGTGTCGTCGTCATCCGTGTCTCCGCGCACGCTGGGCTGCCGCCGCACGCTGCGCGCCACGGACAGGCCGCGCTCGCTGTTAATGTCTGAAGCTGAAACCAGTATAGACTAGTTACCAACTAGTGAAATCAGTTACATTTTACTAAACGTCAAAACACGAAATGGGGGTTAGGTAGGGTTCCTAGAAACTACCCAACTTCTTCTTCTTATCGTGTCGGTTGTGAGGTGGAATACCAACCTCATCAACCCTGGTGTCAGTGTTATTACTGAGCCGCCAAAGGCCTCTGACATGGCTCATGTAAATACTACATACTTACATCAGTAAGTAATAACCGGGACCAACGGCTTAACGGATCATCTTATGTAACCTAACCAAACTAGGGATCACAAAGTGATTATTTGTGATATGTCCCCACCGGGATTCGAACCCGGGGTCTCCAGATCGTGAGCCCAACGCTCAAACACTGGACCACGAAGGCCGTTACAAATATTACAGACTACTATATTACTACCCCCTCCGGTTGATTGAGGGGAGACCTGTGCCCAGCAGTGGGACGTATATAGGCTGTTTATGTGTATATTACTACCCAACTATTACAAATATGGACGAAAACTTTGCTTATTTGTTTAGACTTTGAGTTTTACATATTTTGTAACTTTTGTAGTGAAGTAAATTGTCTTATATTAATTATCTGTTTCAGATATTCTGTGTGTATCTAATCGTGTGTAAATATTTCGCTGCCTGCTCAGAGATTCACAAAAGCAGGATATTTGTCTTACATTAATTTAAAAGGCGCAAGTTATTTAACACTTTCAAGGACAGAACGTCTAATGACGTTCCGATCCCAAGGTGTTATTACCTATTATGAACCACCAATGACCCATGATCTCTGTGTGTGAAAGGGTTAATTCCTTCAAAGTAATAAAAAGGTTTTGAGGTAAATCTGGCTCGGGACCGATACGAATTGGTGCACGGCGGGGTGTGTCCATTCTATCATCATCATCATCACCAGCCCATTAACGTCCCCACTGCTGGGGCACGGGCTTTCCCTATGGATGGATAGGGAGATCGGGCCTTAATAAACCACCACGCGGGCCCAGTGCGGATTGGTGGTTATTAACGACTGCTAATGCAGCCGGGACCAACGGCTTAACGTGCCTTCCGAAGCAAGGAGGAGCTCGAGATGAAATTTTTTTTTGTGGTCACCCATCCTATGACCGGCCTTTGCTAAAGTTGCTTAACTTCAACAATTGCAGACCGAGCGCGTTTACCGCTGCGCAACCGAGCTCCTCCATTCCATACGTCCATTCTATACGTAGTTATTATTCTTGATTTTTGATATAAATAGCTATTTGCGAATGTTAACCTGCAGTTCTATCGCTGTCTGTGCTGGTGTGCCTTCCGCGCGACTGGCTTCGTCTGTTCATCAGCGGGCTCCGTTTGCGCGAGGGACTCCTGCGGACTCGAGACGGACTCCGTTTGCGCGAGGGACTGCGGCGGAGTCTTGACGGGCTGCGTCGCGGTCGGGAGGGGCTACGGGCGCTCCTTGATGGGCTTCGTCTGTGTAAATTTATTTATTTGTAACTTAGGGTGGTATTAATAAACGAATCTCAGCTGAGACTGCTCTCAAGATCATGCTCAATCATGATCATGCATGTCTCTGTTTTTATATAAAAACTGTCACGTTGACATGATCTTGAGGGCAGTCTCGAAGCTGAGATTAGTTTATTAATACCACGCTTACAGACTATCATTATGTTAACATATTTACAACTATTTACCTTCGCAAGATGAACAAAGGGTGGTATTAATAAACTAATTTCAGCTTCGAGACTGCCCTCAAGATCATGTCAATGTGACAGCTCTCATATAAAAACAGGGACTTGAGCATGATGTTGAGGGCAGTCTCAGCTGAGATTAATTTATTAATACCACCCTAAGTACAGAAACAGTCGGCTCGGTGAGGTGTTGGTATTTAGTTGATCTTGCGATGGCTGTCTACCCCCTTGGAATATAGTCGTGACGTTATGTATGCTTCATGTATCAAGATTATCTGTGTGAAATATGTATTTGACGAAACGATTTATATTATTAATCATAACGAATTTAGAGCATATTACGTAAGTGAAAAATCCAGAAATATAAAGTCACATACCTATTTCGCGAAGGACTTCGTCGGTTCCTCGACGGGCTTCTCCTACTTCTAGATGGACTCCGTTTCTTAGAGGGACTCCTTCGGCTTCGAGAGGGGCTTCGTTTCTGCGAGGGGCTCCGTCGACCGCGGGAGGGGCTTCTGCGGCGGCGCTCCGGGCTTAGGGACGAGTCTCCATTACCCGCCAACTCTGTCATACCGGCCGCGATGACGTCACGACGCGCTTGGCGGAAGATGGGTAGACATTGCTCGCGCATTTTTATTCCGGCCCTGTATGAAGATCAGATGAAATCACTGACTTACTATAAACAAATAGATTCGTTTGTTTTTCTATACAAGCGACTTCTTCTATTGTGTGGGTTGTGAGGTCGAGTACCAAACTCATCAACCCTGGTATCAGGGTTACTATTGAGCCGCCAAAGGCCCCTGACACGGCTCATGTAACGACTATTCACTTACATCAGTAAGTAGTAACCGGGACCAACGGCTTAACGGGCCGTCCGAAGCACGGATCATCTTACTTTCGGACAATGTAGTGATCAGCCAGTAATGTCTTAACCAAACTTTACAATTTTTGTAATATGTCCCCACCGGGAGTCGAACCCGAGACCTCCGGATCGTGAGCCCAACGCTCAACCACTGGACCACGGAGGTCGTAAAGCAACTGAACCGTGTTGTAAATTCGTAAGTTACGTAGCAGTTATGTAGATAATATAAGTTTCCTGAAAATAAGATGTTCAAATAAAGTTCAATATCGGTTTTAGAGTGTCGTCCACTTAAAGTGGCTTTGTTCGAAATTCTAATTTACGGTGCAATAATGCAGTTTTGAAACGCAATACAAGTTGAACACGCTGAAAGCTGGAAAACGGCGATTCTATCGGTTGAAACGCAGTGAAAATAATTTGTTTGTTAAAACCAACGTGACTTACTTGTAAAACACAGTGTCCTTGTTGTTGTAAGTGAGACAGTTGTCGATCATGAGGTTGAAGTCTGCCTCGACGTCGTCGATGGTGGAGTACGCGCCGCGGTCGAGCTTCTTTCCCATCGTGCTCAGGTCCATCGGGTGCTTCACCACGCTGCTGTAGTCTGGCACCTGGGGGATGTTTTTATCAAATTCAAAAATATCTTTATTCAGTAGGTAACATAGTTACACTTTGAATCGTCAATTTTTACATAACGAACGTCTCATCCGCCTAAAACTACTGCAGCTTCTCACAACCTGTATCAAAATCAAATCAAATCAATTTATTTGCGAGAACACATTAAATACAAAAAGGTGGTAAAATAATTCGAATAACTATGTTGTGATGTGCTCGGCCTGCATGCAAGCGTACAAATGTACATAAATAAAAAAATATAATATAGTTAAATTAGTCTATTTTTTTTCATAATCTCAAATTATTATATTTTTCTAATTTTTTTATTATATATTCTTATCGTGAGTGTTGTGAGGTGGAATACCAGCCTCATCAACCCTGGTGTCAGGGTTATGATTGAGCCACCACCTTTGACATAGCTCAAATGTCATGGTTGTCATGGCATTTATATAATAATATGAAACCTCGGTGAGGTGTGGGTTAGTTCATCTTGCGATGGCTCCGCGATGGCCTTCGTCTGTTGAAATTATATCTTCATTTGTAACTTACAGACTATCATAATATTAACCTATTTACAACTTTTTACCACCGCAAGATGAACTAAGTACAGAAATCTTGCGATGGTTGTACCTTTAACTACCCCAATTGGGATATAGTCATGGGCATACGTATGTATGTAGGTATGAATACATGGAATCTTTCTTGAAGTTGTAGAGTTTCGGTTGTCCTTGAAAGTGTTAAGTACCTCTAGCAGGTCAACGGGCTCGCAGAAGATGTCGCTGGCGTCCTTGCCGCGCAGCAGCAGCAGCAGCTTGTGCAGGGCGGCGCGCGCCGGCCGCAGCGAGTGCAGCACGCAGCGCTCCCACACGCGCGTGTACTCCGCCTTCAGGCGCTCGCGTTTGCGGACCAGCTCGCATAGCAGCCTGCGCAAATGCATTAAAACGCCCTTAGGCCGGTCACATACATTCGGAATTCCGATTCGAAATACTGTTTCGGGATTCCGTTAATATATCACACACATACGTTTATTTCCGTTCGGAATGCAATGGCAGGCATAGGCCATCATACGGAATTCCCAATCAGATTATCGAACGGAAAAAACTGTAAGTATGTGGTTGATTCATAGATGTTGTATGGATTTAATGCGTTCGATATTACGAATCGATATTTCGAATCGAAATTCCGAAACGGAATTCCGAATGTATGTGACCGGCCTTAAGTAGTTTCGACGAAATCCGTGGACAGACATGACGAAGTCCGTGGACAAACATACATCATCACCAGCCCATTAAAGTCCCCACTTCTGGAGCAGGGGCCTTCCCTATGGATGGATAGGGAGATCGGGCCTTAAACCACCACGCGGGCCCAGTGCGGATTGGTGGTTATTAACGACTCCTAATGCAGCCGGGACCAACTACTTAACGTGCCTTCCGAAGCACGGAGGAGCTCAAGATGAAAACTTTTTTGTTTTTGTGATCACCCATCCTATGATCGGCCTTTGCGAAAGTTGCTTAACTTCAACAATCGCAGAACGTGCGCGTTTACCGCTGCGCCACCGAGCTCCTCCATGGACAAACATACATACCATATTAATTACATTATTATTATTTTTTTGTGTATCTATTTTGTAAGAGCTCTTTATAGCAACTTTTTAGGTAATAACTTAGGGAGGTCGCACGCGGTGGTAGTTGGCTAAGTACACACATACACACAGTGTCGCGGGTCGGTCGGTAATGTGTCAAAAAACATACAACGTGTTGTGGTTATTTATAAAACTAATAATTGCGATGCACCCACTAAACAAATACCATTGCAAACAGTATGTTTTATATTGTTAACTATTATTTCGTATCGTTAGCTGTTGGTCTTCCAATAAAAAATGAATAAATAAATGCATTATCCTTGATTCCGATTAATCTCGTGAAAATAACTTAAGCATAATAGCGGTAATGTTTGATAGTAAAAGTTCGATAGTCTCAGAAAGCGGCAAACAAGAGAGTACATACCGAGCCCTCTCCAAGTCCTGTCGTATCCGCTGCCAGTATTTCAGCTGGTTGCACAGTTCCCGTACGTTCACTGTGCCGTCTTGTATGCCTCGCGTACCTGAGTCGGCAAAGTACAAAATAAATAATTAAAACTGCTTCGTGCGTATGACGTGGAAAAGGAACAGGGGCAAAGCCACACCGAAGAATTTCATTTCAAAAAACAATATTGCTATTTGACATTTGTTGACATTGGTGCATTAGCACCAATTACTACAGGAATTATCCTGTAGACACCATCTAATTTTATTTTAATTTATATCTGTAATTTTCTTATCCGCCCAAAAGGAAAGCGACGAATAATCAACAAGCATAAAATTTATGGAATGCACGTCAATTTTAAGCACAAATCTATAAAAAAATACATTGGCCAATAACCCGACAGGATTAAATTGACAGTACACGTCAAACGGTTTGCATACCAGCGAGATACCTTTTTGATTCGCCCGTATTATTAATTTATTTACTCATTCTTCCTAAAATTTACGACTGTCAATTATCCGTCCCTTTCCTTTTCGGCGAATAAGAAAATGACAGGTATAACTTAAAGTAAAATAAAAGGAGGTATCTGCAGGAATCGGGGCCATTTTATTCGCGCAAATGTCAATTTTTTAAATAAATTTCTTCGATGTTGCCTTTTTAACCCCCAGGTCTTTAATGACAGATTTCAGATGTGTGTCACGCACATACATCAGCGCGGGCGAGATCGGATTCTCACTAAGACCAAATATAGTAACACATAGCAATCAAAAAGTCACATTTGAGGTTTTGGAACTTGAAGTATTCTTTTGAAGGAAAAAGGTTAGTTCTTATAAAAGTGGCATAAAATACACGCTGCATAATATATGTATATTATTATGCTGTGTAGACTATTTTTTTAATTGTAGACTAGTTCTAAACCTGTTCGAGTTATGTCATACATGTTTACAATCTGTCTGAGTACCTTTTTAATAAAATAAAATAAATGGATCACGTACAGACTACGTACTTTTTAAAATAGGAATGAGAGCTGAAGCCAACCCGCATTGGAGCAGCGTGGTGGAGTATGCTCCATACCCCCTCCGGTTGATTAAGGGGAGGCCTGTGCCCAGCAGTGGGACGTATATAGGCTGTTTATGTATGAGAGCTGAAGCGTTCACCTCCTGCATTGAAATTAGAGTGGACGGTGCGGCGGGTTCCCTTGCATAGTATTAATTTCGATAGAGCTACGTTCACTGGATTGGCAAAGCCTGCTAGGATGCTATGACATTAGTAATTCGAGCCAACAAACTTTACGCTACGTGTATAAGAACAAACGTATAATGTACACTCACCATGCTGCGTAGGCCGGCTCTGCAACCGCCGTAACAGCGGCACGCCGTTCCGCGCATGCCTCTTGAGCGTCCAGTACGCGAGCAGCCGCTTCATAAGATGCGCACGCGCAGCCGGCGGGCCACTTGCCAGGGCTGCCACCTGCGCCACTCTAGCAGCTGGTAATGTTGGTACCAGCACCACTGGCGCCCATGTGCGCTTCATTGCTAGCACTCGACGAGCCTAGAAAGTATTTTTTTTATATTTATTTATATCTGGCAGCAAGGCCTCGTCTCCCAGCCTTAAAATAATTTATAAATATAAGAAAAAATAATATTTCCTTTAACATCTTTAATTGGGCTATCATCAGCATGCAGCAGTAAAGCACAACATTGGCCAATAATCCGACAGAATTAAGTAGAAAGCACGTCAAATGGATTGCATACCAGGGAGATGCCTATTTTATTCGCACGGGTTATTCATTCCTTTTAAAATTAACTTGTTGACAATCATCTGTCCCTTTCCTTTTCGGCGGATAAAAAAATGACGGGTATAACTTAAAATTAGGAGGTGTCTGCAGGGATTGGGGCCAGTATGTACCTACCTGTTTAATTTTCTCCCTTCCTTTCTGTCTTATAGCTGTCAAGTCTGTGCTTTTCGAATCACCCTCGGATTCCTGTGCTCGCCTTTCCTGTTGATAATAAAGAATACCGTTGTTATGTAGTGCGTAATTTTATGTAAAACGAAAATAATGCAGGTAAAAATTGATAGTTTTTTTTTTTATTTTATATTATAGCTTATTTCAAGTTCATCTTACGTGGGATGTCTGACTATCCCAATGAGGATAAAAAGCAAGAGGATAGAAAGAGACAAACCTCTCGTCTTTTTCGCACAGGGCGATATATTACAACTCTGTCCTCTGTCCTGCTGTCATTCTAATCATACTACGTTTTACAGAGTTTAAGAGAATTCGTCTAAAAAAAAAGGATATTTTGTAATAGAGTTGTATAGTGACCTGTAGCACGTGCGCGGGCGTGTGAGCGTCGCAGTACGCCATCTTGGCAACTTGCACGGGCTGACTGGGGTCGCGGCCTGCGCCCGCTGCCTCCATCTTCATGTACAAGCTGAAATATACACATTAATTTAAAGGATTTTTTGTTTTTATTGCACTCATTCGTGCTTAGGGAAATTTACAAAGAGAAAATTTAATCGACAAATTTCTGAGTCGAACTGGACTTAGACACGCAGCTCTTGTCAAACCGGGACGAGCGTGTTAACTAATTACGCCACCAGGTTTTCCTCCTGTCCGAGCGAAATTTTTCGATCTACAATGTCATTAATTTACAATAATTCACATCCATTTACAATCATTCTTTACACAACTTAATACCATACCTTCACGCCTCTATCCCCAAAGGGGTAGACAACGAAGTTTGGGAAGATAATATTATAATGTAACATAATCTCGCAATTTCGCAAATCTCGTGTCCATAATCCATATTAACCACAACATTCGGGGTTATTGACCCCAAATGGCATTACCTATCCCGATCTGGTAATGTTACATACCCAGCCTGCTGCGCGCAGGTGACGTGGAAGGCGGAGTAGCAGTTGGACTTGTGGCACTGGATACATGCGCCGGCGCCGCGCTGCTTGCACACCATACACTGCAGCTTCCACCGCGCCGCTGGGATCATCTCGATCGAGTCTGGACAACAAGTTACTATTATAATAACTACAACAGCCTTCGTGGTGTAGTGGTTAGACCATTGGTCTCTAGATATACAGGTTCCAGGTTCGCTTCCTGATGGAGACATAATGACATAATTACGAAATCACTTTGTGATCCCTAGTTTGGTTAGGACATTGCAGATTGATCACCCGATTGTCCGAAAGTAAGACGATCTTTGTTTCGGAGGGCACGTTAAGTAGTCGTTCCGGGCTATTATTTATGCCTGCAAAATTTTCATGAATTTTTCGACAGGAAAATCCATTTGACATCAACTCAGAATCATGGTCTGAATCATCCCTCAAAGTCTTTGTTATGATGTCATTAACAACCCTGTATATAGTCGTGACGAGCTCGGTGGCGCAGCGGTTAACGCGCTCGGTCTGCGGCAAAGGCCGGTCATTGGATGGGTGACCACAAAAAAAAAAAAAATTTCATCTCGAGCTCCTCTGTGCTTCAGAAGGCACGTTAAGCCGTTGGTCCCGGCTGCATTAGCAGTCGTTAATAACCGTCAATCCGCACTGGGCCCGCGTGATGGTTTAAGCGCCGATCTCCCTATCCATCCATAGAAAAGGCCCGTGCCCCAGCAGTGGGGACGTTAATGGGCTGATGATGATGATATTGGAACTTACCTATAGGTTCCAAGAATACTGTGTTGGCGAACCTCACTTCAGGTATCCACAGAGCGCAGACCACGTGCGCCCATGTGCTCTGGTCGGTCTGCTTGAATGCTCCTGTGGAGGTAACGAGTAAAAAAAATATTGAAATGCATAAGACAAAACTGTGGCTGAGGTAAAGATAATCACTAATCTTCTAATAACTTTTTTTTACAAAGTATTTAAATACTGTCTTAAAACTGTTCAAAGGTAAATTCTGAAAGCCAATGAGAATCTTATTGTAAAAACTTATTATTAAAATTTATTGATGCTAATCTTGTTTTGGATAATTTGAGTATATTCACCTCCAGTATTGGGACATAGCACACAGTTGACCAGTCGCGATGGCGATTGGAGACATCGCCTGCACAACCACTGACCCTCTGGGATATATGGGACCTAAAATTTAAAACAGTAGAAGTCTTAATTTATTCAAATAAATTCTTATTAAACACAAAACAACATACAGTTATCTACAAATAGAAAAACTCCTCCAAAGCATCACACCGAGGCAAAGTGCCCAAAAGACTGGCAGCATTTTTGAATTTATTCAAATTACATTAAAATTTCCAAAAACAAAAACATTCAAAAAAAAAGAAAAAAAATTCAAAAAATTTTATTTATTTCAAATTTAGATACAATAATTATTGGTTGTTATTTGGTTGGTTGGTTATTTAGATTTTCAGTTGTTCTAATAGTTGGTTTAGTTATTATAGATTTTTTTTCTAATAGTTAAATAAAATAAAAAATAGTAATGGAAATATTGACAGTGGAATGGCATGCAACATCACACAGATAGTTTTCTTATTTTTTTTTGAAACTGATTGGTTTGAATACATGACCTTTAAGCCAATTACACAGCTGAGTGAATTTTTAGTTGAATTAGATGCTGTTATTTAATAATTCATGTATTTTTGTAGTCTTTCTTACCTACTTATTGTGACAACTATGAACAACAATCTCTATTATGTTGTCGCATTATGTTGCATGAACAAACAACAATGCATTAAGTGGCATTTAAACATTTTCTTTTTCTATTTAACTTATTTATGAACATCAAAAGCTTACCCCATAGCAATCCTGGTGCACGGCAAGGTTGCACATGTCACAGAAGAGAATGACGTTGGTGTTCTGGCATTCTCCGTCCATGCAGATGCAGCACACCGCATCCTCGTCCACAGTGGCTGCTGTCTGTTGACCACTTTGAGATGCCTGGCACGGAGATTCATGTACATATAGTATTGCAATTTTGAAACAGAGATTTTCTTGTTATAAGTTTGATAAAACTAGTTAAACTACCTATTTAATGATCAGTAAATTTATAATAATCCTTACTGTTTTGTGTCTTCGTTATATTCATACAAAACACCTAGTCACACAGTTTTTTGACATTGTAAATAAATCAATTATCATACACATGCATCTCTGTATTTGGCATCTGTCACCTTACAATTGCAGACTAAAGTATGGCAAAGGGGGATGAGGTAAAAATAGCTAGTGATCTATTAGCAGAGTGGTCTATTCCTTATTTATGGTACATATAGTTGCCAATTTAAAAAGTTATCTACTTCTACCTAAGCAAAAACCTGTTTTAGATTGGATTTATGTACATAAGAATAAAGAATAACAGGTATTTCCTAGATATAAAATGAAGGTCATTTTACCTGGAAATAAGACTCCTTTTCGAGCCTATCCATCAACAGCTCCAGTGTATCAACGGATACTGCAGGCAGCCCTTGCTTAGCACGGTTCTTATTCATGAGAGTCAACCAAGCCGTATCCTCTTCGTCCACGTCATACTCCACTTCTCCATCCAGCTCCTCAGCTGACTTCTCTATGAAGCGGATGTAGGCATTGGGACGTGGAGGTGCATCACACACTCGCTCATTGTAGTCTGGGATCAGCTGTTGAAAAAAATATATATAATGTTATCTTAAAGTTCTATGCCTGAAGTGAAGAAGCCTATAGGCAGGTTAGGACAGTGAAGGAGGGAATAGATAAGAAAGAGAATGATGTGTCTATGAACAGTTTTATTTCAAATACTTTTGTAATGTATTTGCAAATAATAATATTGTTGTTCAGTTTCAATAGTATTTCAAAGTACTTTTTACCTTAAAACTAGCTTCAGGCAGCTTGACATGGGGCTCTGGCAGAGGCTCCACGAACGGGATCGGCTTCTCCAGCCCCGCATTCTTCTTTTCCCACTCTTCCAACGACATTATAGGCAGGGGCTGGTCTATCGGGATCCTACTGATCTTCCCGTCTATTTCGAACTGTACCACTTTCTGGGCCTCCGCGAAGGTAAGCGCCTCCTTTGGTGGACTTTGCAGTGCAATGTCCCCGGTAGGCACTGGAGCCCTAGTTCTCCAGCCTTTCTTTCTGTGGACGACTGAAGGCGTTGCGGGGGTCGGGTTGTCATGATCATAATTAACCAGATGATACTGAAGCCCGCATAAGCTTTTATACACTTTATCGCACTTCTCTAAGGGGCACTGGTACGGCGGAGGCCGGTTTTGGCGCAGTTTTTTACAAAACTCTAACACGTCAAAATCCAAACCCATTTTGACCCTTTTAGTACGATTGTTTAGATAAAACTGTACATTTTAACACTGCATACGTTCTTTAATTTCAGGATTCACCAATACATTCGAGAATACATAAGTAAATTAACGAGAAATCTAATAAAAACATAAGTGAAAGGCAGCCAAGCGGACTTAGCGGACAAACATCGATATCATACGTATAAATTAAAAATACATTTCAGAAGGTGAAAATATACTCGATTTGTCGCCTATTTTAACGCAGTCGGATTATAATGAACGATTGAGTGAATGATCAATCTAGAGGGCAGTTGATACGGATTGTTCGTTTCATCGTTGTAAATCCATCATGAGAATGATTGAATCGGATTGAATAGATTGATAAGATATAGTCGGTGGTGTAAAACTTGCAGAACCATAGACAACAGCCTACAATAGAGAAATAGAAATTTCACGAACATTCTACAATTTCCAATATTATCTATGTTTTTGTGAACTCTGTCAAAAGTGGTGTTATTGTTTGTATCGTGTGCGATTTCTCGAGTATATTTTTCGGATTTCTGCGTATTTTAATCTCTTTCAGTGAACAGTGAATCATAATAGTGAGATGGATGTGTACGGGTATCCTTCGTATCAGTACAACCAGTCAGACGAGCTGACGAAACAGATATTGGCGCAACAGGCTCTGGCCTCGTCTGTGCCCTATAATCGTACAATTCCGGAGCCCCACATCATGCCTCCGCCTTCAGGGGCACCATGGAACGTGGAGACAGTGCCGTGGGGCATGTCTTCGCCCCCTCAAATCGTGCAGTTCTCAGCCCGACCAGACGACGGTAAACTACCACCAGTCATTCATTGCAAAAGAAAGAGTATGGATCTAGAACCAGTCATGTAAGTATACATTTTATGATAGATTCCTTATTGGAATCTAATAAAAAACTTTGCAATATATTTCTTTCCTGGGAAATAAACTTGTTAACTAACCTGAAATATGTGATAGGTAGATTAATTTATAATATTTTTTCCTCTTTCGCGTTCATTGACAAACTGTTGTAGAGTTTTAGTGTCACAAAATCGATTATTATATACAATTAAAATAAGAAGCTATGATTGTTATTGATTTTCATTTTCACAAATTAGACATTTATGTATATTGAATGTTATGAGGGATATTTAGTTTTATTACTACTGTATTTAGATCAACAATTACATAAAACTCAATAAACTTTTTTACTTTGCAGCCCGGCAAAACAATTCATCACCGAAGAAAAGATGGCTGCTCATCTCAGTGGTCTACACATATCATCAGACTACACATCACACTCTCTATCATCATCATCAATGGCACAAGAAACTATGGACCTTGCAATGGATGGAACTTCATCTGGGACTTCACCAGGAACTTCGTCTCTGATCACGGAGAAACTAAAAGGACATAAGATTGTGCTCTCCGAAGAAGTGAAGAAGCTAAGAGATGAACCTTTGTTGCCTGCTTCTCTTATTGAAAGGTGAGTTTGGGAATGCAGCTTTTTTTTGCTACCTCTTTTCAACCATAATTATGTTACAAAATGGTTGTAGTAGGATTGTAGGGTAGAACTAAAATAGAATTGTGGCTTTCAATAAGTGGTCTCTTGATGATTCTACATTACAAATGAGTTATTAAATACTTTTATGTCTTCCATTTCCTTATCACCATAACTTTAATGCAGTAAATTCAGATATGGATACTCTCTTTTAACTGTTTTTGTTTATCAACTCTTGATGTACCCAATTTGTAACTGGTATTATCAATAGAGTGATAATTTAAACTATGATTGTTACTAAATATGACTCAGAATGTCCGAATTTTACACTACACCTACACAAGTAAACATTCAAACAGTATAAAATAAAATAAAAAAGTGTTTATGTTACAGTATGATCTATTTGTTTTCTTTAACTATTTTGCTATTATATAGTTATTAGTTTCAAAGGTTAAGGTTGTATCCTTGCTAATGGTACTTTTAAATAAATAGCAAGAATTTAACTATATTACTAAAACTGATTATGACCTTGATTGTAATGTATGATCATTATTTACAGGTTAGAAAAACCCAGAATGTCTCTAGTGGTCTGGAAGCCAAAAGAAGATATTCTAGAAAAGATTAAAGAGGAGAAAAAGGAAGATGACAAAGACTTAAACGGAAATGACGAGTCCGTTAAGAGAAACGGTCTACTGGTGCCAGAGCTACCTGCGATGGACGTTGAGATGTGATGGCAGAAATTTAAGTTCTATGATATGACGGCACAAGATACTATCAGTGATTCTAATGGCAACTATCTTTATGAGATTCAGGTACCTATTCACTACTAATGAAAGTCCAGTAAAAGATTGAGACATGCTTTTGCATTTAATCTTTTTAATCATGTCACAACTTTTTTTACAAGGGTTTGTGCTGTTGTTTCAGTATGCATTCACAATATTGCAAAATCCATGGCTCAATTATTTCACTGCACTCTGTCTGTACCTAACAGATAGCTAATTTTGGTTGGTCTATATTTTCTTTAAAGGCAAATATTTGTATTGAATCTATATGTGTGGTCTTGATGAGCACAAACAGTAAATACCAAGATAGTATTCTCATCCATTATAATTACTTCTTACCAAATAAAATATGGATTGATCAAAAATAGTCAAAATGTTTAATATTGCATCAAGTGTTTTAGTATAATAACATAATCGCTTTCAATGTCATTTTAAGAGTCAATAGACTTCCCATAATTGATGTATGTTATGTCCCCTTTACTGATAGTATTTGTGTACTATAAATGTATCCTGCTCAATAATTGACTTCAAATAATGTCTTTTAATAATTTTTAACATGAATGAAAATAATAAATTGTAGTTTAGCAGGCTACTCTTGTAGTTCATAGTAAATGTCTTATTTAATGCAAATCGTCTTAAAAAATAATAAATGATTAAAATAATATTAAAGGAATAATAGCTGTAAGTTACCATAGCATCAATAATTTTTACATACATACATAAACTCACGCCCGTAATCCCTAATGGGGTGGGCAGAGCCACAAGTAATCAAATACAACTTGCAGCCACTGTTGATACGAAGTCCTAAGCTGGATATGATGAACCTTATGGTGATAAGGGATCAGCCTATCGCCCATAACATTAGTCCATCATGTTAGAGGACACAATCCCTCTGTCGGTTTTTACGACATGCCCGGGAAGACAAGCAGCTGAGCAATATTTTTTACTAAACAATTTATTATTAGTATCAAACCATCTTCATCTTCTGTGTCAAATATTGAGTAGTACATTTACTTATAATTATGAAGATAACTTTTTAACATGACTGAAATATTCTGTGTACTATTGAAAGTTATTAATTACATTTAGTGACGAAATAGAATATAAATACTATTATATTCCATCTATACTACTTTTAAGCAGGCTAATTATTTGGACTTTATGGGAAAAAGAGACATCAGAATCGAAATGTTATATAAAATGGTCTAAATGTATGACTTGTACCAATAAAAGTATACCATATTAGTGTTCTCGAATAAGTCCATAAGTAAGTCGAGACTAAGCCTTTTTTATGATCCGGGGATCAAGTCAAAGATAGGAATTTAAACAAATAATGATTTAACAAAGTCCCTCTACAGATGTAATGGTTGGTTTAGTAAATTAGTAACAAATAATTGGTAATATTAAATAACTATTTTCCACACACTTCAGAATTTCGGGTAATTTATGGATTATGTCACCATAACTTTTTACCAAGACATCAACATCTTTGACTTATGTAAGTAATACAGGGGGATTTATATTTATTTACTTTCATAATGAAATATCTTTTGTCGTTAGTTTTAATATGTTATAATTATAACTTGTAAGTTACATGTATTTTTGAATTTTGTACAGTTTTATCCAACAAAGCCCCATTTAGTTGTGTAGCTGAATAATGTAAAGTTCATTTCAATAGAAATTATCTTAAAACAAACAAAAATGTACCTACTCACAGAAAAGCATACATCACACAATGAAAATTCTTTATAGAGAATTTTAAACAAGGAATGCCCTATTTTATTTTCTTCTGTCTCGTTTATCACCATGATCATACACAAGTTTCTAGATTATGCTCGAATTATTTTTGTGTGTTAAACATAGTGGGCGAGGAGTGGATATACTATACAACTATTGAAACGAACTTTATTAAATTTGGTGTGGCTCTTGTAAATATTGTTATTAGTATGTAAAGCTTGCTTGACGTGGGATAGTATGCTAGCTCGTATGATTTTATACTCGATAAGAATAAAAAAAAGTATTTAACAGTTCATTTGGCCTTTTGTTCTACTAAGATGACCTTAATCCTTATACACTGTCCTATAGTATACTTTAGATATTTATTCTCACGGTTACTAGAACAGCTGGTAATGAAAAACACATTAAAAATTAAAATATTTATTCACAACGGGATTTTGTGTAAAACAGATCACAAAAATATATCTGGGTGTTTAAAAGGGTCACATTGAAGCGATTCTCTTAAAAGTGCGCAGTGATAAAAATTCAAATAGCAATATTGCTTTTGTGTATGAATTGCTTAAATGTGGCCTTTTTGACCCAGCAGTACATTATTTAATACACTTCAAACTCGTAAGAATACTGATCGATTCTTAAACAGCACAATGGAATTGGTCCTACCACACGTACGCTTATCATATCAATGGAAGACATAATTAGGTAATAATTGTTAACAAAATAATTACTCAGTACAGTCGACAACATAACTTACGTTCTGTTATACACTGTAAAGCGTAACATGATTAGCATGACAACAGGATAGTATAGTGCAACGCCTAGCGCGGAAGAGACGAGACATTTTTCGCACTCACAGAATATAGCTTAGTACGAAAGAGATGAGAGATATCTCACTCTAATCATGTAACTTTTATAGGGTATAACAACTTGACATGCGGTGATAAATAAAAGTAACTCAAAATAGACATATTTTTAATATCCGTCAAGGGTCTGCGCAAACTTACCGAACAGCGAAGCGACTTTGTGAAGAAAATTAAATGGACTAACGTAGAGAATCATTAGCCGTAAAGACATTCGGTAGATTTGCGCTCACCTATATACTATCTTACACTTATTAGCCGCAGCAATTCGGCTGCTAACAATCTTAACTTTTCACACTTTCTGTAATTTATTGTAACATAAAGCAGTCTTTATGAACCATAATATTAGCTCTAATTTACGCAGTTACGTCTACAACATAGAAGTACGGTATATAATATTCAAAATTCAATATGATACTACTGAAATTCTCTTTGGTGAACTGAATATATCAATTTAATGATTTTGCACCTTCATTCAGAGTTTAGTAGCTTGACAAGTTAATAGAGAATGCGCTTAGGAAAATAGATGGAACAAACAAAGTTTAATAAGTAGAAGTGTGAAAGAAGAACCTGCAATATGTATAAGAAAAAGCTCAACTATCTACTACTTTCTTTATCGAATGTAAGAACAATCTCTATTAACTTGTCAAAGCCAATTAGCAGCAGCCTCTCATTATTACTTCATAGAACTAAACAGTGTAATCTAAGGCTACTTCATGCGATAACCTTGCATTTATCCATGAAGAGATTCGTTACACTTTAAAACAGAAAACGGAAGCCTAACTCTAATAACTAACATCATACGAACATTAAAAAAAAAACATTAGTAATATCATTTAAAGTTGTACCTTATCTAGTATTTACATTTATCACATAACATTTATTTGCTACAGTATATTATTGTCTTCGAGACGGATTTTAATAATTATTTATTTTTAATTAATTTAGTATTAGTATCCTAGCTGCCTGCAGCCTAAAATTGAGATTTCGTATTCAGTTTCCATATAATTCTATTAATATCGTTGCGACGTAACTTACACACAAAATAACTTAAAAAGTGGAATACACTTTAGAACTTAAGCATTATGTATGAATATGTCTTTTGTCGATTCGAAATATCGTTTTAATTTAAAGTTTAAAAAACGTAGCACCAGTTTTTCAGTATAGGCAGTTGAGATTGGCATATAAATTCCCGCTTTAACCGTGTTCACACACATTTTATTTTTTTGACGTGACTTATTGCAGATTTTCCGCAAATGGGATTAACTACTTGGCCTAAATAAAAGAAAGAACAAAGAAAAAAGAAGAGTTTGCACATGAAAAAGTATCACGAGGTTGTGTTTAGCTATGTTTTAGCTCTAAAAGCCTATCAGAATTTCGTTTTTAATAAGTATTCTCAGCGCTGTACTCTCGGCGTCATAGTATACTTATTAAATGACAATCGCTTTAGGATCAGGGATGCTACACACACATTTGGGCCGACAAAAGTTTCCGCTCAAAAGGTACTAAATAAATACGACTCAACTCTTTCATTTTCACGTGCCCGCCCGAATGTAGTTGTAGCACTCTGTGAATAAGTCTTCGTTTTAGATAGTCCATTATTTCACACAAAACTCTATGCATTTTCATCTATTCTTCACTTATCAGTATCATATCTTTTACTTATTTCTGGAAAATTCATGCCATACTTATTCAACACGTTTGTATGGAACTGATAGTAAATAACCCCTCATGTCATCGCTTTTAGTACCTCGTGTCACAGTTGGGATGTTATCAGAACATGTTGACCTTCACAGTGGCGGTGTCCAGATCCCGCTTCATGCTCTCTAGCTGCTCTATGTCCTGAACAGAAGTCTCGCACTTCTGCACCACCAGCGAGTGGTAGAAGTGGATCGCGAACGCCACGAACACTATTAGCACTGGAAAAGAAAGATTAGTTTTCAAGTTATTGACGTTACCTAGTCTACTGAATCTTACTGCTGGGCAAAGGCCTTCTCTTGGTTCCTCCACTATTCTCGAATCTGCGCAATCTCCGCCTAACATCTCCGACAAGCTTTGAGGTCACACACCATCTTTCATACTAATACTGAGGAGCTCGGTGGCGCAGCGGTTAATGCGCTCGGTCTGCGATTGTCGAAGTTAAGCAACTTTCGCAAAGGCCGGTCATAGGATGTTTTATTTTTTATTCTTATTTTTAACGAGGCTTAGGCATAGGATGGTTGACCACAAAAAAAAAGTTTTCATCTCGAGCTCCTCCGTGCTTCGGAAGGCACGTTAAGCCGTTGGTCCCGGCTGCATTAGCAGTCGTTAATAACCATCAATTCGCACTGGGCCCGCGTGATCGTTTAAGGCCCGATCTCCCTATCCATCCATAGGGAAGGCCCGTGCCCTAGCAGTGGGGACGTTAATGGGCTGATGATGATGACCATTTTAATAGGTCTACCTAAACTTCTGTATCAAAAAAAAAAATGTCAATTGTCAAAAAAAATTTATTAAGTACTGTACTTATTTTTAATAAATAAATAATAAATAAATAATCCGTTTTTTCCGGATGATAATCCGGCGGCGTCAGATAGGTGCACGAGTATATTCGTGTCATTAAGGTCAACTACGACCCGCTAATTAGTGTCATTATTATTGACACTGAGGTACACCTGCATTTAGCCCATTAAATGGCATGACATGAGAGTGCATGTCAACAGCTCCAACTCTGACAATCATTGTTTTATTTTTAGACATTGGCCCTAACATCGCATGAGTGACATAGGATACTTTTTGTCTCTTTATAAACCCCCTCACTTCCCTAAAATGGGGGGGTGGAAGTTTGTATGGAACATTCCGCAATTTTCAAGGTAGAAAGCTAAAAATTGGTACGTAGGTATGCGGACTATTTGTGACTTACAAAAAAAATCGTGAGTCGTGCTTTTTTGTGAATTTATATGTTATGGGACTTTTCGCAGTTTTCAAGGTAGGAAGCTAAAAATTGGTACATTACGTAAGGTAACCGTGTGTATGTAGGTACCTACTCGAATTTAACGGGAGCGAATCGACGAGCAAAAGCTTAGTTTATAATATGTAAGTATTCATACCTGGTATAACGATGACTGTGGCTGCCGTGGCGGCTGCGAAGGAGTAGTCCCAGAACTTGACCCAGCAGAGGATCGCGATCTCCACCAGGAACAGGAACAGACCTGGAATTAAACGTAGGAAAAAGATGAAACGCGGGCACTTAGGGTGGTATTAATAAACCAATCTTAGCTTTGAGATTGTCCTCAAGATCATGTCAATGTGACAGTTCTCATATAAAAACAGGGACTTGAGCATGATCTTGAGGGCAGTCTCAGCTGAGATTAGTTTATTAATACCACCCTTAGTTCATAATGCGAAGGTTGACATCTGACTGTCGCAAATGGGAATAAATATGGCCGACCTCTCTGGTCCAGTGGTTAAGCGTTGGGCTCACGATCTGGAGGCCCGGTACAATAGGTATATCACGTCAAAAAAAGAATCGTTTCATTGAGAACGGCGTAGTTTGACCTCATTAATTGCTATCGAGAAAAATAATCCAACTGTAATTTCCGATTTTGAACGGTTACAGAACTGCTAGGAATTTCAAGCCTATTTGCTGATAAGATTATTATTAAGGACGCACGTTTTTATACCATGCACGTTAGTTAATTACCTACTTATACTTCTTTCTGTACGCAATAAAGGTACTAATTAAGCTTGTCGCACACAGAGCCGGCGAAACGGGAGGGCGGAATTTCGCTTGCATATAAAATCCCGCGCCACGGCCCACTTGTCTCGCTTACCCAGCTCTGTGTGTGTATATTAAGCAAAGAACACACAAGCGATACCTTTTTAGGACGTGACTTATCGTAGACAGACAAACAAAACAAATGAGATGACTCACCTAGCACCGTACTAAACGCCCAAGCGAGCTCGATGAACCCCCTCATCCGTTCATGCGGAGAATCTCGGAGCGCTCTCGTCGGCCCTCCAGGCGTCTCCATTTTACTGACAGCGTCTATATTCGGCAGAAGGTACGTGGAGATCATCAGAGCGAAGATATGGACAGCTACCAGCACAGTGGTGCACACTGCGAACATTACGAACAACCACTCTGGGACGTTCGTCGGTTCGTTTATTTGCAGTTCTACCATCGCTACCATTGCGAAACCTGAGGGGGAAAGAAGATAATATATACTTTAGAGATTGTGTCAGGGGTAGGTACAGTTCTGAACAATGCGTCAAATAGCAGACGGTGGCGGCATGTAACTCCACGGCATCCAGCACTTACACCCGTACTCTCCGGCCTCCGTGGTCCAGTGGTTCAGTTGTGCGTTGTGCTCTCGGTCCGGAGGTCCCGGGTTGGAATCCCGATAGGGAGGGACAAATCACAAAAATTACTTTATTATCGCTAGTTTGTTCAGGACATTACAGGCTATCACCTGATTGTCCAAAAGTAAGATGATCCGTGTTCGAAAGGCACGTTAAGCCATTGGCCCCGGTTATTACTTACTGATGTAAGTACGTAGTCGTTACATGAGTCATGTCAGGGGCCTATGGTGGCTCAATAATAACCCTGACACCAGGTTTGATGGGGTTGGTAATCCACCTCACAACCCACACGTTAGAAAAAGACCCGTATCCTAAGATGTTCACTTGAACCTTCTTCGACTCAGCTCAAAGACGGTATTTTTACGGCCGAGTTTACTCCATGACATGACGTCATTAATTTCATATTCTTTTGTTGGCAGCATGATATGCTCGACTTCAGTGAGTAACGTCCTTAAATCGAGGACGGAAATACCAACTGAGGCCGATTCTAGTGGAGGAGTGCCGTTAGAAAAGTCTTTCAAAATGCAATAAAGATGGAATGCAATAGGGATGTGATAAGACTCACGTGTGCATATCGGTAAAGAGATCACGAATAATAATATATAAGCTATACTGTAGCTAATATATACAGGGTGTTAGTGACATCGTAACGAATACTCAGGGGATGATTCAGACCATAATTCTGAGTTAATATCAAGTGGAATTTTTCGTCGCAAAATTCATGATTTTTTTTAGTTTTTTTTTAAATTATTTTCAATTCCACTTGATATGAACTCAGAATAATCAGCTGAATCATCCCCCTCAGTATTCGTTACGATGTCACTTACACCCCACACAAGTACATACGGTCGCCATACAAGTAGGTATGGGTGTTAGTGACACCGTAACGAATACTGAGGGGGATGGTTCAGACCATGATTCTGAGTTGATATCAAGTGGAATTTTCAGTCTGAATCATCCTGTAATTTTTTGTGTTTTTTTTAATTATTTTCAATTCCATACTTTTGCGACGGAAAATTCCACTTGATATAATCTCGGAATCATGGCCTCAATCACCCCTCAAAGTTTTCGTTACAATGTCACTAACACCCTGTATAAAGTCATTTACATTCCAATTTACACCTAAGATTAAGATTGAGGGATTGTGACCTCTAACATGATGGACAGTTAATGTAAATAAATAAATAAAATATGTTTATTACTCTCACATCAACACGATAATTGGTAATTAACAATAAAACAAGATTAAGATGCAGTTGTTGATGAGAGAGACTGGGGTCTGTGAGAAGCGTTAGCTTGTAGTACAGAACTCCAGGCTCCCCCCTCGGATGATTATTGTCTAAAGCTACTTATATTATGTTTATATAACACAAATTAGAAGAGATGAGATTTGATGATACATAAGACAAAAATTTTAAAAACATAAGAGATATTGTATGTGCGTGTTTGTGTGCGAGTGCTTGTGTGTGTGTGTGTGTGTGTGTGTGTGTGTGTGTGTGTGTGTGTGTGTGTGTGTGTGTGTGTGTTATGGGCGATAGGCTGATCCCTTATCACCATAAGGTTTATCATATCCAGCTTACGACATCGTATCAACAGTGGCTGCAAGTTGTCTTTGATTACTTGTGGCTCTGCTCACCCCATTAGGGAAACGGGCGTGAGTTTATGTATGTATGTTACACCTAAGAATTAAAAGGTAGGTAGGAAACAACATTTGAGTTCTTTCGCAGTTTTGTGCCCCGGGAAGTCGGAATGTTCCCAATGTAGTCTTTTAATAGTAAAGACTCTAAGGACACTGGCTGTTTTTCTTTTTCAAATTGTTCTTTCATGTACATTCATGAGCAATATAATGTACCCACTTTAGGACTCTGTCGCACTAACATATTTGACATTTAGTGAGACTCACAGTTCAATGTGTCAAAAAAGTTAATGTGACATGGTACCAAAGTGTATACATATTAATGCTCGTGACCGTACTGTGGTCATATCTGCCTAAAGATTAGGTAATAAAACTCTTTTTATAAGTATATAAGTTTTACGCATCTTTAGGGCACATCACTGTTCTCTCCAAGTTTAATCCAAAGCGGTTTACATTGCATTTATAGGAAACAGAATGTAAACAAAATGTAAATGACTTCCTTCCCTTTCGGTTTATATATAGGTAGTTAGTAAATATCAAGTTTACAACTTACGCCGCGCCGTCAAACAAAATTACGACTTGCGGATATGATTACTAATTCTTTTATGAAACTGGTTAATAGATGATTACAATTTTATTTATATCTCTTTAGACCCGGGGACAGACGGGTACGTATTATTGGTATTAGTCATTAATTGATTATTAATATGCTTTATCGATGTAAACTTTACTAATTCTACAATGTACCTATGGCTGGGGACGAAAACATATAATATAGACTTAGATTTTTTGCGTAAGTAGGTAATCTTGTTTGGGTCGTACTGGCAATAAAGACAGCCAATCAGTTCGCGACAGCAACCACTTCGCTCCTTTACCATGCTCAATTACTCTAGCGAAGTGCTTCCCGCTTGTCCGTCTAAGTAGCAGTGCTTCGAGAACTAAATTACGATAAATTCCGCCATCTTTGAACGGATATACCTAAGGAGTCTTCTTCTATAGTGTGGATTGTGAGGTGGGTTACCAACCTCATCAACGCTGCTGGTGGTGGTTATTATTGGACCGCCAAGACCCCTGACATCATTCATGTAACTACTTACTTACATCAGTAAGTACTAACCGAGACCAACGGCTTAACGTGCCTTCCGAAGCACGGAATAACCTCTCTTAATAAGTACTTAATACGTAGTTAATGTACCGCTTCTTCTTCATCATCGTTCTCATTACAGAGGATCGCGACCATGAATGATTTCTTTCCATTCCCAGCGTTTCTCAACTGCATGGACAGTTCGATGCAGGTTTCCCCCTAACTGTCATCCTCACTGCATCGGACCGTCTCGTTGGTACTCTTCCCTTGGTGCGCCTTCCCTCCATCTGCTCCACGATTATTAGCCTCTCCAGACTATGCTTGGTCTCCTGACCGCATTGTGACCGAAGAAACTGAGAGCTTTCCCGTTACAGATGGATGAAAGGCGTTTGGTAATATTGAGCTCTTTTAGAATAAACTCATTGGTTCTCATTGCGGTCAACGGAGTTGAGAGTCCTTCTCCATCACCATATTTCAAGGGCATCTATCTTGCCGCAATCGCAATCAGGACAAAATTTAAACGTTAATGTACCTCACCTGAGAGTAGTTCGGAGGTGGTGGCTGTAGCTTTGAGCTTGGCGCGTGACATATGCAGCCGTCGCCAGGACAGCCCGTCTGGCGAGTTGTTGGCGGCAGCCTCCTCGTTCCACGCTGGAGACGTCGGCATCGTCAGCGCTACTTCGCTTACACTCTGCAAAACACATCCGCTATTGTAATCTTGGCAGTGCTCAATTTAAGCCTGATCCACAGTTTTAAGTCAGATCTGTCAGATGACCTACTAAAAATTCCGCCCATATACCGATTCGTACGTTCGAATAAATGACTGTCTGACTTCACTGTTTGTACGCGACGTCACAAGTACACAAAATTGAGATTAAGGGTGGTATTAATAAACTAATCTCAGCTGAGACTGCCCTCAAGATTATGCTCAAGTCCCTGTTTTTTTTCCTAATAAAGTAATCTCAGCGTCGAGACTGCCCTCAAGATCATGTCAATGTGATCGTTCTTAGGGTGGTATTAATAAACTAATCTCAGCTGAAACTGCCCTCAAGACCATGCTCAAGTCCCTGTTTTTATATAAGAACTGTCAAATTGACATGATCTTGAGGGCAGTCTCGAAGCTGAGATTAGTTTATTAATACCACCCTTATAAAAAAACAGGGACTTGAGCATAATCTTGAGGGCAGTCCCAGCTGAGATTAGAGAGAGAGAGAGAGAGAGAGAGAAAAAAAACGTATATTCAAACAATTATTATTAGTAATACACTATCAACCAACTTTTACATGCATTCTCATTTGTTATTTTACTAGTGTGCTAATTTCATGGAAAGGTAAAAGACAGATTGACTTTCGCACTTATGATAAGTACTCGTAAGAACACCCACTACTAGAAAGTAGATGCTAATAACGTACCGATATCTACAGCAATTTAATGAAAAAGAAAACTTTATTAATGGTTAGAAAACCTATTTATGATTGTATTTATCATAACTTAGGGCTGCCATGAAGGTCATAAAATTGACAATCGACTAGCAAACGTAGCGCACCTTACATCAGGACATCGGGCCACAACACCTTGAAACGAGACATGGTCTGATGTACAGTCAGTCAAGTAACTTAAATAGGTATGTATAAAACTTGTACCACTGACCAGGCAGTGTTGGCAGCCCTACCTATCGCAGCTAACCGTCTAGCTATCAAACAGCTGTAAATCAAATAATGCCAATATCCGGTCGTAGATTGCGCGTGATTCGATTAACAAACTGCAAGTTCGGAGACTCTGTGATTCAGTTTCGGATCTAGTACCTACTAGGTTAGGTACCTACCTAACCTATATTACAAGCCGTATCTTTGACACACTGAGGCGAATCTTTCTACAAATTAAACTTGATTACATTGTGACCGCCACGCTTTGATATGCTTGCACGATTTACAAAATGATCGATCACAGATAAAATGTCACAGGTAGGTAAGTTTTTATAAAAGATTTTTTCTTCTTTGGGGATTTTTTTTCTTTATTTTTATAAGCCTGGGTTTTAATGGATCGCTTGGTGGTCTCAAATACCTAATTATCTGGTTAGGTACTTCAGATATATATCGTGCGTGTACCTAACTTAAGTATTAAGTAACTAGTTTTCGTAATAAAACATTTTTTTAATTTCTGTTAACAGAAAAGTCTTGTCGAATAATATTCTCGTGATGGCATAAAACGAAACAATAAGTTCATTGTTGTTTACAAATTGTTTATCAGCTTAAAAAAATGGGTAAAATCTCACCTTAATAGACTGGTTACATTGGCACGGACTCTGCAGGTACCCTGGGCTGAGCAGCACTGTCGTAGCACTCGTTCTGGTCACCATCCCGTTGGGGGTGGCACTTCCGTTGGGACTCCCACCGCCCTTGGGGCATAAGTACTCCAAACTATGCGGTGGAGTCACCGATATTGTCGGACTCTCAGTCGAATTCACTTTATATCTACGAGACAAAAACACACCTTTAATTGCTT
The DNA here is from genome assembly GCF_024362695.1 of Pectinophora gossypiella. Classification (NCBI taxonomy): domain Eukaryota; kingdom Metazoa; phylum Arthropoda; class Insecta; order Lepidoptera; family Gelechiidae; genus Pectinophora; species Pectinophora gossypiella. The sequence continues at coordinate 5,157,762 of NC_065423.1, forward strand.
TGCCTGCAAACGTTTTTGACAATGATGTTCTGGACAAAAAACTAGGAGGAAAACTCGAATTAAGGTATGAAAACGTTGAAGTCATTATCAGGAGGCTGTTTGTGTAAGTACGATTAAGCGGAACAGAAAACCGAAAACGTCACTAGTTTCTAGGCACCAACGCAAGTCGCTTATCTTTATGTGAGTTTCACAGCGTATTCCCAAGGTTGGGATATTGATTTTTCGTCGTGTCCTGCCTCAATCACAATTTAAACTTAAGACATTTGATACCGTTACACGCGGTTATATATGACCTACTGCCGGTACAGGGTCTCCTCATTAACCGATGAATGCAACTAGGCTAATTCGATAACGTTCTAAATTGTCGTTCAATAAATGTTCTGTCCTTGGTCGTGGTCATATGCGTGATGCTGCATATCATCCCGAACAGGTCTTATTAGTCCCTCGCGTTTACGCGTTAGGCAACATATGGTGAGAATGACATTTTTGTATGGAGTATCCAGGCTAGTGTGCTCGTACATGCTCCTACCTAAGCTCTTTGGCGACAGCGGTCATCAAAAGGACATTCTACGCGTTTTCTTTTCTCCCAATCCTCCCAGTTTTCCAACAGAAAACTGACTTAACTTTTTTTATATAAAATATTCTACGAGAGCCTTGGTTACCTAGTTGGAAGAACACTTCACCCTCACTATGAGGTCACATGTTCGAACCCCAGCTCGGGCCTGAACCTAATATTCGAATTTGTTTGAATAAATAATTTTCACGTCCTCAGCGGTGAATGAAAACATCGCGAGGAAACTCGTATACCCAAGAAATGTGTTTTTCGAGGTAGGTACGTACCTAACCACAGATCCTAATTAATACTCTGTGTATCTGTGTACATATACACACATGACCTATAATTATGTATATATTGGGCTGGTTTTCGCTTCGCGGGTTGGAAGGTAAGACAGGCAGTCGTTCTTGTAAAAATCCTGTTGAATCTTCAGGTTAGGTTAGTGGACCCTGTGAAAACGGGATAGTTAAGGAGACAATGATTGTATTGGACCCTAGGATAGAACTAACATGAAACAACGCTCATAACAACGTCAGAAGACGTGTGGCAACAGAATGTATGACCCATTATTTTTAACCAAATATAGTGAAAACCACATTAAGCGCCTTATTTGTAAAATCACTTTTTTGATAACAAAACCTGGTTTCAAACCGAGTAAAATGAGGTCGTCCCGAATTGTTTATTGCAAGAAATCTTACGTTTTTAACCCCCCGACGAAAAAACGACGGGGTGTTATAAGTTTGTGTTGAAGTAAATCACATCAGAATGTTGTTTATAATAAAGGCGTTTGGTAAGTATTCACTATAGGTAAAGATAAATATAATCTTGCACATCCTCACCATATAACTTCCGCGGTAGACTCTCGAGATAAGACTGTGGACCAGCAGGAACCCGAACCGGTTTAATTGCTCACACGATTACTTATCACGTCAATTAGTCAAATTACATCAAATCTATAAACAATAACATACACCAATTTGACGTTAAGGTAACTATCGAATGCTAGAAAAAACTGCGCGATGATTAATAAAAGTTGTATTTATTTTAGTCTACCTTCAGATTTGTATATGAGAGAAAAGAAGTTGCAATTAAGTACATATAAGTAGCCCTTTCAAGTAAGTACCTGAGATGTTTAAACGGTACTTCGGTTAATGGATTTTAAGAGTTTTGAATTTTAAAATTCTTAGATCAAGTTCGTGTCACTCATCTTAATGACTCAATAAACAAGTATCTTATCTATGAAGTTTTTTACTTAGGTACATAATAAGGAAAAATGTTTAAAAGGTGTTATCATATTCGATTATGAAATTACACATCCAAAATAATTCTCTGAAATAAGTTGCGTGCGAAAGACTACAGAAAAATGTAATTAAACCGCATAATTCTCGGACTTAACAGCTTTCAATACAACTCAGCTACGAGTATAATGCTCGCTACACAAAGAACCGGGAATCCCGCGCCCAAAGTTGCTTGTTCCACTTTCAATAAATATACCTTCATAAGGAAAGCTTTCTCGGTCCTTGTCACTCACGAAGTCACTTGAAGTGACTTCGGGTATTGTGCCCAGGGATTTTACAGTAAGTAACTACTTATTACTGTGTTCTAAAAGTTTTCCGGTTGGTACAGTCATTAGTAATATTATGTACCCAGTTTAGTACCCTTTCGCACTATCATATTTGACATTCAATGAGACTTCGAGCCGCCACACACGGACTGCTTCAAGCAAATAGACATCTTTAAGCGGTCGCCGTTGGGTCACCTGCAGTTTCAATACAAAATAGTCATTCGCAATACACGAACCGCTCAAGCAGTTGCAACTGCTTCGGGCGGTTGGCTGCGCGGTGAAATTTCATCATACGGTCAAGCAGTCGCCAGGCATACACTGACTGCTCGAGCTGTCGACTGCTCTCGCGCAGTTATCCCCACCTGCGCTCTTCATTCATGACTGCAAGAGCGGTCCGTGTATGTTGATCACTGGGTTACTGCTCGAGCGGCCCGTGTATAGCGGCCCTTAGGTTTAATTTCTCAAAAAAGTTAATGTGACATGGCATCAAAGTGTATACAATATTAGTACTCGTGACCGTACATAAAAAGTAAAAAACCGAGCTAGAAAAGAGAGTTTTGTAGCTCTACGAATATTTTTGCCTATAGGCTTTACTATAACGCGCCAACTGCCACCCATGGTGATCGTAAATCCGTCTTTTTTTGTGATAGCCGACCTCACCAATTAATAAAACTCATTCTTTGCATTTTTGTTCTGTTGCGTGTCTATAGGTATCTAATTTAATTACTTAGTTCATTCATACCTTAGATACTTATCTACTTAGTTAATGATAATTAGGAATATTGGTTTTTGTTAGAAATCGAATATACTTTACGGGTTTTGTTAGTTACAAATACAGAGGTAATTGACATGCTGTGCTACTTCATTCTATTTACAAACTTTCTACTTAGTACATAAAGAAGGTTTTTTATAATACCATGATAAATCATTTCTAGCGCTATAGCAATTGGTATTCGCAGTAGGTAAGTATTTTTGATTCGAAAATCTGTCATGTTATTTACTTATTATCTTAAAGCGAAATGAAAATGGATTGTTTGTGTTACCACATGCCTAATTTTCAACCTTATGTTGTGTTCAGAAGATTCGACTCCACAGTAACAATGGTAGATAAAACTTCATCTAAAACTGATACGTTAAACAATATACCCCGTTCTATTGTTAGAAACTAGACTAGAGGAATGATGAAGGACTGTTCACTGATACCAACAGCTGTTCCATACAAATAGGTATAGCTAGACATGCATTACTGGGACTTCCACCATCTACATATTCCTTTCTTACTTTGGCAGGAATCCGCTGATTCCGCTATCATAGCTGGGGGGCCTCGTGAAATAGGGGCACGAGTCACTGAGGCCTAAGCTCTTGGGCCTCCGGCAGGGCCTGTGGGGCCTCTCGAAGATGTGGTCAGACGTGTGGTACCTTTGCAGGGTGCGTGGGCGTGGTCGTCCACTCGGGGGCGTTTGTGTGCATTGGTCGACCCTAGACGCCTCCTCTACGCTCGTTACGAAGCTCGCTTCTGATATCTGGAACAAGTAGAAACAAAATGTTAGGCAATGGAATAAGCACTTAAAGAAAGAAAGAAAGAAGAACGAAGTCAAGAGCAAACCCATCTTAATTAAAAAAAAAAAGAAAAAATATTTATTCGACATAGTTATTGTTTTAACATATTAACACAAAATAATACAATTATGAATGTATGCCGAAACGGTTCCACCTCAGCATAATGCCATAGCCTAGACTATGACGCTGGTTTTCAGTTGAAACCGGTGAGGTAATCAGGTAACACATTAAACAAAAAATGGACACGAAGTTTAAGTACATTTTGTAATTTTCTAACTTATAACGTAAGAGCTAACAAAGACACCTTACAGGAGTTTCTGGCCGCTGATATCATTGCTAACGATGGGTGGGTGGAGCTAAGAAAAGTGTCTGCAGGTTTGCCTTCTCGCTTTTCGGTCTCCTTACAATATATTCTTTCAGATCCTGTGCAAGTCATCCACTGCTTTCCAACAAAAGTACCTCATATTGTCATCCGACCATCGGGCTGGTGGTCTACTTCGATATCGTATACCATCTCCGTTAGTTAGATAAGCAAAAAGTTAATAACTGCAAAAACATTTAGATAACACATCTAAAAACGTGTAATGTATTTTATACCTACGTGATTTACGAGTCATAAAATTCGTATTATTTATTATGCGGTTAGGGTTTCCCCTATATTTTTATCTTGATATGCGTAAAATTGACTAGACAAAGAAACAATTAATACTGAATCGACAAGTGATCGAATCAATGCGCGTGAAGTCTGTAAAATTAATTTATTTTAGCGTCTTCTGATTAGACGTGCATCGTTATAAGGCATAAATAAAAGTGGTTGCAAATTGTCTTCTGACTTTTAGCTATTTTTATCTCAATGGATTAGCTACTAAGATTGAAAACGGCGAATTTGGAACTTACAATTAATTGAAAAACACCTACTATTCGCAATGTGTGTATCATGCTTGAGAAGAAGTGATAAAAAAACTCAAACAATAGCCTAGCCCAGTGTACCTAGCTGTCATTAACTCCAAATTCACCGCCCATTACAACCTCATCATCAATTCAAGACAATTTTACCCAAAGCCCAACGCTCCGTCATTTACTACCTACTTCCCTTATTAGTGCGGACATCACCAACTGAGATAAAAAAAAAAAAAAACACGCAAAGTGCCGGCAACGAGCCGTGACATGAGGTAAGTACTCGTAAGTACTCGCAGGTACCCGCTGTGGGAAGCGAGAGAGCTGTCATTTGCTGATTGCCGGTTACACGACGATTACTGGCATTGACATTGAATGAGGCATCGAGGAATGCCACATGAGCGAGCATGTGATTGTCGCGGGTGATAACTAGTTTTATGTATCAGCTATGTCTGCACGGCAGCCGCGTCGCGCGTGGCGCGATATATATCGAGGGCTTCCACCAATGCAGCGAATGCTATTTAAGTAGAGTACGTGCTTCCTTAACCGCGAGGGCTGATTATATTGTGTTGTCTATCCCGTGTGGAGATCTGTGCCGCTATCAATGTAATGTAAAATACTGAATATAGGTACTTCTACAGGGATAATATGCGCAACGTGATAAAATTATCGATCGTTTCAATAAATTTTGTCTAAATCGATAAGTTTGTCTTTTTTCCCTAACATGCGTGCAACGTATTTTGACAAAACTGTATGACTTATTCCAATCGACAAAAGGATATAATTATATCGTCAGAATCGATATAACGACCGTGAGAAAATTTTATCGCATTGCGCATGTTGGTCCGAAACAACGATTACTTGTGGGTAGTTGTGAGGGAGTGTGTAGTCCAATGTTGTCCTCCCATCTCTATTATGGGTGATGAGTTGATGACATGTCCATCTTATATAAGGCTTATATCAGATGTGGCTACAAATTGTCTTCTGGTGACTTGTGGTTTTAACTTTTAAACTCCTTTATAGAAAACGCTGCATAGGAAACCGCGTATGATGGACTTACGTTATAAGAATAAGATACTACTTTGATCGTCCAACCAACTCCTTTACCAATCCAGAATGGAGCAGGGTGCTGTATCTGCCTATCCCCTACTTTATTAACATCAAAACTCGCTCGACGTAGAGGGAAAATAAGGCCATGTATGGGACATACCTAATAGTCTACGATTTATGGTCAGTCACATCTCTATATATCCGCTATTATTATACTTGTACAAAATTTTCCTGTACCCAAAGGTTGCCTGGAAGAAATTTCTGCATGAGCAATAAGGCCGCCTGTTGTGCTTTTCTGTATATGCTGTCCTTATCTCTGTATTTTGTGTCCATTGTGTTCAATAAAGTATTTTATCTATCTATCTTTAGCGCGAGCAAACCAACGCGTCTCAATATTTGGATCTTGTAATTTAATTAATATCCTAAGTAATACAGTTCATTCAATTATTTGTGTGGGGTTTTATTACAATTACCAGCGCTCCCTACAGGCCACTCGCCGTAAAGAGACTCGCCGTAGCGCGGGTTGCCGTTCGGAGAGTCGCTGTCAACGCTACATTCGTTTTTATTCACACATGTTACTTGCAAAGTTCTGACAAGGGCATTGACTTTTAGCCATTGATATACAACTACTTTTAGCACAGAATCCTCTACAGCCATAGTTGCCGGCGCGACTCCGTTAAAATGGATTATGCGTAAGAAGGATCGATATACGAAAGGAAGAGAGGACGATAAGAAGGGGGGGGGGAGGTATGTGGAGGGAGTTCTGTGCACATTTAACACGTTGATAGTCCCCATACAAAATGTTTTGACTTCCTTGAAAGTCCCGCATATTACTTCGATTTTTATACATCCTGTTAAAAACGTAAATAATAACAAATGTAAACACTTCACCCATGTATGGGTCACGGACGTATGAAGCTAGACTGTCAAAGTGTTAAAGAGTATCTACTTACTTATTGAACTAAAAAGTAGTTACCAAAGTTAAGGAATACAATTACTAGGTCTACAATTAAAGCCCTCAGCGCTCTTTTCCAGCCTAGTCCAATTGAGCCAAATCACGTCAAAAAATCTAGGTTAGACTTCAATACAGATTCACTTGGTACTTAACAATGGCGATCACCGAATATAACTTTTCAGTCCTCGTGTAAAAGTATAATGTCAAGTTCACATGCCACAATTATCATCAAATTGCATACTGACAACGACTTAATACGATCGTGATTATCGCAGAATGGCCGCGTATGCTCGTGCGCATGTAAGAAATTAAACATCATTATTGGGCGGGCCGTAACACGCACTGGATATGATGCATGGTGCTGTCGACACTTGAATGCGGCCTTATGGAGAGCAAAATACTTAAGCTTTTTTTAACTTTTGATACTCTCATTTAAGAATTAGAAAGTCCAAGAGTACGTTAAACCGCCGAGCATGTATGAATCTAATGAATATTTTACTATTATAAACATAATATAAACTGCCTATATACGTCCCACTGCTGGACACAGGCCTCACCTCAATCAACCGGACGGAGTATGGAGCATACTACTATTTACTACTTATTATATATATTATTTTTTTTTTAGATTTCTTTTTTAAGTGTGAACAAGCGGAAGTGTTGTTTCAGGAACTTAGTGAGTGTAATTCCGTGGTCTCTTTATGTGAATAACCCCAATGGGAAGTAAGCGTGATCTTACATAAACTCGCATCCTTAAAGGGGTGGGCTGCGCCGCAGGGAGTCACGAGATAACTTGCAGTGTTGTAGACTTTTGATACAAAACAAAAAAAAGATTTAATGAATAGTACCTATACCCATATAGGGTGATCAGTCTATTAAAAAGGAGTCCCAGGATAATAAGCATGTATATTTTTTGACGTGACTTATTGCAGATTTGCCGCAGATGCGATGGCTGAACTGATTGAAGGTGTTTTAAGTTTCGAAACTTTTCTGTTGTAATATTACCTAAAATAATGTTGCATAAGAACTGAACTATGGTCCTCGTGTTACTCAACATTGTCTTAATTACTCATCCAAGTAAGTACCTTACCTACTTATTATAAAACCGGTAAAATGTAAACACTATTTGGACTTGTTTTAACGCAGTATGTGCTTAATTACCTAATCTATTCGGTTTTAGTATCCTCAAGCTCAGAGTAAATAAACGTATTGAACGACTATTATTTGCGTATTTAATTTTTGGGAATTCTACCATTATTCGTGCTCTAATGCCGTGGCAGCCCAGTTGGTAGTACGCTTGCCTCTCACTTTAAAGTCGCAGGTTCGAATCCAACACAGGCCTAAACCAATGACTGTCGAATTCATATCGCGTGCACGTATCACGTGCTCAGCGGTGAAGGAAAACATCGTGAGGAATTTCCCACATTCCCGAGAAATGCATTTTCGGAGGTATGTGACCTAATCTATATTGGGCCGGTTTACCCTGCGCGGGTTGGAAGGCCAGACAGACAGTCGCTTCTGTAAAAAACCGGACCTATCAAAACGTCAGGTTAGGTAAGCGGACCCCGTGAAAAACTGGATAACGCTATGATTTAAACATCAGTAAGTAATAGATATAAGTATACGAAAATACAAACAGCGTCACGTGATCGATACATGTGCTGTGATTAATCCCATATATTTTGGTTTCATTAGCGTTAGTCTGTCGTTATTGAAAGCTTTAAAACATTTTGACTAGATTGGAAGACAACTTGAACGCGCCCTTACTTACGTATTTGGTGTATAGTAGGTACGGTCACGAGTGAAACCATGACTTTGAAACCATGTCGCATTAACTTTTTGACAAATTAAACCGTAAGTCTCATTAAATGTCAAATATGGTAATATGGTATGGTTTTTGGCAATAAGGCCGCCTATTGTACTAATTCTATTTCTCTTTTGTTTTGTTTTTTGTTTTTTCCTGTTTGTGCAATAAAGTATTTGTTATGTTATGTTATGTTGTTATGGTAGTGCGACAGGGTTCTAAAGTGGGTACCTACATGATATTGCTCATGACTGTACTTAGCATAGAGCAATACGGACCTCCGCGTTGGTACTTAGCCATTGACATCTGGGGGGTTAAAATGGCCACACCGAAGCAATTCATCTAAGAAAGCAATATTGCTATTTGATATTTGTTTGCATTGCGCACTTACTTTTATACGCGCAAATGTCAAATTGCAATATTGCTTTCTTAGATGAATTGCTTCGGTGTGGCCATTTTAACCCCCCTGAGCACTGATATTTAAATATAACATTATAGTTTCTAAGTACCTATGCGTTATGTTTTATGATTTGGTAGGTACCTATCAGTAAATTTTGTTTCTTTAAGAGCAAATTCATTCTTCAGTAACGACTACTTGGAACACCGGACGTAGTTTTATAACATCCGCTACAATACCTCCTAATGTTTGAAATGGGTCAAAATACATTTATTTTTAAACATGATTAGGTTTGAGTAGATACCTATGTCACAGGTAGGAAGTATTACATATTTCGTGTCACTGTACTTAATACTAATGGTATTAGTATTAATTACTAAGTAGTTACATACACGCCAATTTCGCAGAGACTATGGAATTCCATTTGCTTCGATCCTGACACACTTACTTCCTCCACATTCATCAATCGTTTCATACACGCACGCCGGTGCAGACTAAGACGACTAAGACTAAGGAACTAAGTATGTCGTCTACACCTACACGTATCTGCATGAACCTCCCTGCACGAGGCGACACCAAGAGCGTTTCAGGCTGGGTAGGTTTTCAAAATTATCTTGTAAGACACGTATTTAATTTGATCATATATCGCATCATTGTAATCTTAATATTTTTTATTATTTAATGCATTGAGGAGATGATGATTAACGGGCCACGATGATGATGACTGCATTGAAGCTACGTAGATAATGGGAGTAGTGGGCATATCATATCATCGCAGGGGGGAAACGAGTAGACTCCGAAGTGATTTGACATATTGCTCGGTGTATTATAGGCTCTATGCGATATAGGTTATACTACTAATTAGGATAGTCACCCGCCGGTCCTGTTACTATTTCTACATAGTAGGTAGGTAGGTACCTATTCAATTGTTGAAAAATAGGTAAATGGCTTTTCCTGAAGTGTAAGCGGCGTAGGCCGAAACACTACAAATTCAAAGCGGAACGGAAACGGAACCTATGTTATGTTAGATCATCATTTTAATATTAAATATTTTATTTATCGTAGGAGCTAATCTTCTTGTGTTATTTTTATTAAAAAATCTACAATACACACTGAAGTTTATATACTTATAAGTCTTTACGATTAAAAACAAAAAGTGTAAAGTATTACCTACATTAAATCATTGTATATTATACAATAATAATTAAATGAAGTACCTGTTTCATTTTGACGAGGAACTTGGACATCAGAGCGAGCACTTGTTAATTTATTAATAAAAATATATAACCTGCATAGTAGATACGATACGTAACAATAATATCACAGTAATATTCACTTCACTTCATCCGAAAAACAATTAACAATAAAACGAACGCTTTTAAAAAACTTCAGGCACAGATAATATAGAGCTTTCCCGCCGGCGTTTACGCGGGAAAAATGACATCTCTAGCGGCGGCTACTATCCGCCGCAACAGAATAATGGCGACTGACTCGAAATGACCGCGCGCGGTTTTATTATATTACTATGCTAGACGTGATTACAATACGTACTGGAAATACTTAGTTTATTTCTTTAATGTTTTCGCATGCACAAAAGGAATATGAACCGTGCACAAAAAATATAAATCTACTTTGGACTCTGACGATCTGATCTCCCATTTTTTAAGTTTGTGTGTGATTAATTGGACTTGGAACAGTTAAAACTCCGAAACGGCTTACCATGTCAAATCGTAAGTAGAGTGCAGAGTTCAAAAGCTTAATTTGAAGGTTATTAGAGTATCTGCGGTCAACCATAGTTGTTATGCGTTAGGAACTTGAACGTTGCACAAAAAAAGCAAATCTACTTTGGACTCTGGCCTCCCATTTACGCTCGTTGGTGTAGGTATATAGTACGAGTAGTGATTGGACTTGTGACAGACAACTTCTGAGAAAGCTCACCGTGTTAAATTGAAATAGGTACTTACAGAATATTTAGTAGGTAAGTAGTATTGTTGGTAGTATTGTTTATCCTGCGACAGTCTAAAATGTTAACACAACTATGTGTATGGCAAGATTAATGCATTAACGTAGGTATTGTTCTTCTAAGAAATAACATAATATAGCTTCACGCCTGTATCCCCAAAGGGGTAGGCAGAGGTATACACACCCACTCTTCGCTGTTTAATGTTCATGGGACCATGTAATAGGGTACGAGCTTATTGCCTTATTGCCATTAACCTGGACACAAATCGTTGAAACTATGATGATGCAAACGTGAATTCAAACTCATAAAGTTTAATTTTGTTGTTTAAATAGAGCCTGTCCCGGGGTTCGACCCGTGACCATACGATGTAACTCACGCGTCCACCAAGTAGGGCTATGTAATACCTACCACTTAACTATGAAATGATAAAAATAATGCAGTAAATCATTTTTTATAACTCATTGTGCATAACAATCGATCGCAGTTTTAGTTTAAGTGTCGCACTTATTATGCAGGTAGGTACCTATCTATGTGTAAATCATTATTATACATGACGTCAAGACGAAATTTATATGCTGCACTTATTATTATTGTTTTGTATCAATTGTACTTACATTACAATATACTTATATGATAATAACAATATGACAATTTATCGCGTTAACACGCTCTTTTGGGTCTGTTTTGGATAGTGGTGTAAATTAGCTATAAGAACTTGTAATAATAATAAATAAATAAATAAATAAATAAATAGTCTACTTATACTTATACTAATAAGTATTATGAAAAGAAAATGTTTGTGAAATTGTGAGTTTGTAGGTACTTATTAATAATCTCAGCAAGTACTGAACCGATTTTTCAAATTATTTTAACAGTGTAAAAGGTTACTATGTTCCTGAGGGCTATATTTGACAGACTCGCGAACGCGAATGGAAAGCAGCCTAGCCAAGCCTAAAATATATGTCAATATTTGTTTATATTTACAAGTATGAATTTACAGGTTGTAACATAATTATTACGAGTCAGATGTTATCCCTAAAAGTTTTAAAACTGAGCTAAGGATACCAGCTACCATCCAAAAGTTGTATACATATGCCAAAAGTGGGGGTGATAATCATGATGCATATACCTAATGAAGAAAATAGTCAAATCAGTTACTTTTTACTAAACGCCTAAACACGAAATTACTATGGAATGTGTATGAAAAAGCACACTGTGACGTCATAGAGAAACGTGGATAAAATCGATAGAAAAAAGGAAATTTAATGATTTTCGTATAGATCTGTCTTAGGTTTAAAGAAATCTTTATTCTGAATAAGAATATAAATTCACTTACTTGAGAACTTAAAAACTAAGTATACGTACAAAAGCATTTTGAGGGTATATGATAAATAAGAGCTACAATAACACATTTTTTTTTTATTCGAATATGGCATAGCTTGCATCACCAGTGTATTCTGAGTTGAGACATTGCGTTCGCAGCATATTAAATCACGCGGACACATTCCAATATAAACTGGTTGCCCGGTTTGTACAGAGAGTAGTATCATGGATGTCTTAACTTAGTAATCTGAATTTCACGATTTATCTTGAACCTAGGACAGGACCCAAATGAAGACTCAACATAGCCTCACCACTATATCCCAATTGGAGTAGTCAGAGGTACTTACATCCATCGCAAATTGAACCGAGTACGCCTCGCCGAGCTTTTTGTTCGAGGAACGCGATAGGTGGTGAGCCGTATAGCCGTCTAAAATAATGGTCGAGTCAACTGTGAACGCTTATGTAAGCTTATTATTAACTTATGTATTTTTGGTGGTCACACCAAAGTTCTCGAGAAGGAAAACCGATGACCGACGGAATTTGTACGTATAATTTCCCATTGGTACCTTCCTCGTAGGTGCACAGGTATTTATCTGAGCAGTTATCCTGCTATCGCAGCCAGCACTCACTTAATTTTGACCATAACGCTGTCAGACGTAGAGATATTTTTCCGACGACGGTAATGTCTAAAGGAAGAGTTGTAGAGTCAGAGCGTCAAAAGGTGAGAGGCTAAATCCCTGAAATATCGCCCTAAAAACATATGAACCCATACAATTTTCGCACATTTCTAGTTGGGGAATCACCATGGATGCGGAGGGGGGCGGAAAATTAAAGTTTCCATGCGGGTCTAATGGCGGTGGTACATTGAACTGTAGGCCCTATGTTTTTCCCCTGACGATCACATAAAATATTTTTATATACTTAGGTACTCTATTCTCAAATAGAGGACATGCATTTGTGTTTAAATACAAGGGAATTAAACAAAATAATAAAGCCCTCACGAATCTTATTTTATTGTGATTTCACGCGCTGAAGACAATTATATACCTACCTACTTCTTATGTAAAAGAAAAAAGCCTAGCCCATAATAATTATTTAAATTGCCTAGCTTATTTCACACAGACGTATGAGTATTGTAATAATATGTTATCAGCGTCCCAATACGAGTGCGTTACTATCAGCAAGGTTTTGCCTGCGCTTCGAGCAATTATTTTTTGCTAGGTAAGGAGGTAAAAATCACTCTATAATTATGAAAGGTTAGGTAGGAGATATGAAGTCGTAATAGGGTAGCTTCCAACTAGTCAAATCAGTTACTTTTTACTAAACGTCAAAACACGAAATTTCTGTGGAATTTGCATGAAAAAACAACCTGGGACGTCATAGAAAAACGTGACAGAATGTCGCATTTATTATTACATTTTTCTTTATTAAAATTCATTAAAGCACAATTAAAAACAAAACAAACACATCTTATAAATAAAACAAAATTTATAAATAAGTTAAGTACTTAAATAGAAAAATAAAATCATTTTTTGTCACATTTAAATCTGTCTTTTTTAATATTCAGAATTTTATATTATAATTTATCTTTCACCTAGGAAACAATCCATTAAAAAGTAAGTAAGAAGTACGTTATGAAATCCGAACCTATTGATAAATAAACACTCTCATCATTTTATTACTGATACGACTGCATTTACTTGTTTTAATCATCTGATAGACCTCATACTTTTGTAGAACTAAAGAACATTATTAATTTTGGACCCCCAAAAAAATGTGCCGCTCAGCGAAAATAAATATGTATTTAACACGTATCGGGTAGGTGCCCCTAAACATTTTGTACTACACGGCATCAAAACTCAATTTTAGCTTTTATTGGACTATAACAATTTTGATTCTCCATACGTTATTCCAATAAAGATGCGATAGTCTAGTATACTAGATGGACAAAAGGTTCATAATGAAGGTTTAACCGGTTACTACGGATACAAAAACTATTTTAGCTACCTATTATTTAATAGGACAGGAGGACCGATCGTCGTGGAGATCCTTGGGGGAGGCCTATGCCCAGCAGTGGGCGTCGTACGGCTGATGATGATGATGATTTATTGAATAGTCAGAACCTACAAGTAAGTTTATGTGTACATAATTTACATTACATACCTATGTACTTACCGAGTTATTAGGTAATTTTAAATAGGTACTTGCATATAATAAGCAGGAAAAGTAATTGGTAATACCATGTGAGGAGAATGACGCATAAGATATGAATTTATGAAGCAAAAAAAAAAATTGTATGGATCATGAGGAACATGATAGATGATTATCGAGGTAGCCTACGTACAAATAAGTACGAAGTTAACTGCGCACGTAAGATGTTTCAATCAATGTTGATTTGCTTTTTTAAACATAAGTACACTCACGCCTATTTCGCGCAGGAATAAGCAGAGTCTATGGAATTCTATTTGTTTCGATCCTGACACATTTCTCAAGCTTCCTCTACATTCATGAATCGTTTCATACACACACGCCGTTCGATCGAATTAAACCTTATATGTATTTCCCTTATATTTTGTCTTATATTTGTTACATACGGCAACAAATACTTGTGTTAGTCTAATTGTTTTAATATCCTTTCTGTGTACAATAAACTATTAAATAATTAAATAAAATAAGCGGCTAAATTCAGATGGATAGCAAATCACATCGGCTGTATACCTAAATATAATCATAAACCTACAACAAGATTAGGTACTTATTAATTTTCCCTAACAATAAAACTGTTCTTCAAAATAACAAACATTCTTTGGAATTCTCTCGTAAAAGGTAAATAAATAAAGTAGGCAATGAGATGTTTGCTTTACCTACTAACAAAGAAAATCTCGGAATATTTCATATCACTGAAATAATATTTGAGTCTTGTCTGGAAACTGTATCACAATCTACACACGAGATGTAAGTACCTAAACAGTACCGAGGACTGAACAAATAAAAATTGCTCAATATACAATATACAATACACAATATATAATATATATAATATATAGGTAGGTGTCGCACGCAGATATAGGTGGTGCGCTGACTGTGTGATGATGAAGATGGATAGTAACAGAAACCGTACGTCGAGTACGCCACGACCACGTGTTTGACCACAGTGTATATTTTAAAATAATACAGAAAAGTAAAACAAACGTAATCAACACACGGTCGTGACAAAAGAAAGAGGTAAGTAGGTTAATATAGAAAATTCTGTTGGATGTTGCCAACAGTAGGGGTAAAGATTGAAGGCTTCGTACGGCGGGAACCTACTTGCACGTCACCAGGTCGCAGACAGCCTACCTCCGTAGAAAATTGGATATAAAATTGTAGTGGCCACCTATCCCTAATAATAACCTGTCACCCAGGCGGGGGTCATGTCCCCCCTGGATCCGCTCTTGCCGGCTTGATAACCAGCGTCCTTATGCAATTTTCGTTACCGTTAGCGTAGTGTTTCTGTGTAACTAAAGCGATCACAATTTGGCTCAGCCTTCTTATCCCATAGCGGCCCTCTCGCCCAGCAGAACGTAGGAACACGTTTTGACTAATTTGGTTACAAAACAAACAGCCGTTTCACTAATCGTGACGTGATTTAGCTACACAAAGTATCTACCTACCTAATTAGCGGGTTGTAACACTAACTACTGTCATGCTAATTGCCTGTCTGCAATACTTGTCTGTGCGTCAATTATTGTAGACCATTTGTAGACCGTAGCCAATGACAAGCTACCAATGAGATTGAAATGAGATTGTTTCGCAAAATCTCAAATCCTCTAGCGCCGAAAGAAGTCTTGCGTATTAAAATAGAACTAAATGATATGTCTAAGCAATGGATAAAGTAGTTTTAAGAGTATAATTCATTAAATTGTAAAGTAAAAAGTAAGTATATAAAACAAGAAAATACCCAAGCCAAGCAACGGGACTAAATGTTGGAAAATGAAAATTTTATTCGTAATATACTATTACAAGTCATTAATGAAATACAATAATTCAGACTACTACAGACTAGAATACTGAATCGACATGAAAAAGACAAATAATGTCAATAAAATATCAAATTAAAAAAAAAATCATAAAATATTAATAATCGTAATCGAATGTCATTCCATATAAATTAAAATTATTATGTACTTTAAATGGAATTTTGCAGCAGTTTCGAGAACGCAGAAATACTTAATAGCTGATAGCGAATTATAAGCTCTATGTTGGTCTGGATATCTACCAAATTGGGCTTTGCAGCTATGCTTCAGCACCTTCACAGTCGATTTCGACTACAGTGACCAAGTGGTACTCATAAAAAAGAGGACTCATCGCTTTCATTTATTAATATAAATGTTTGAATTACGAATGAGGAAAAGATTTACACGGTTACCCGCTTTAGATAGGGGTGCTGTGAAAAACAGGCAGTTTGTACCTCGAGATAGGTACCTTTACTCATAAAAATATCACCTTGCCGGTAACTGTAAGTATAAAGCGTGTTAATATTAGAAAAAGTGTGTACTTAACTATAGATAAGTACACAAATACAACTGGGGAAACTTACCTGTCACTCAGCGATAAAATTAAACACAATTCACTTGAACAAGTTTATACTTAGAATCATAAATTAGCACTGTAGTCCAAAATCTGTTCAAAATAACAATGTGTGCGTCCAAAAGTTTCCCTCCGACTGTTACGTTATTCAGAAAACTACGCCTTTAGTAGTCACATACCATTTTAACAAGACCACTGACAAACAGTTACGCGCATTGAGTTATAATGACGCCTATTCGGGTGCACACAAACTAAACCTAATTTTAGTTTGGAGTAAGCCAGAATTCAAATTCAAAAATATCTTTATTCAGTAGGTAACATAGTTACACTTTGAATCGTCAAATTTTACATAACGAACGTCTCATCCGCCTAAAACTATTGCAGCTTCTCACAACCTGTATAGCCGGGGAAAAGAAGCAGAGACTATGGAATTCCATTTGCTTCGATCCCGACACACTTCTCTTGCTTCCTCCACGCCGGTTCAGAATACACCGATGGATCTTAGATTTTACTGAACCTGACTTAAACTAGCGCCGTCCTTAACTTACAATAAGTACAAGAAAGAGATAAAGCTAGTTTTAGTCCTGTCTAAAATTAAGATAAATTGGTTTATATTGATTCACGATCTAAAAAGTTCAGTTGATTGTGCGTCTGCCAATAGTTACTAATGGGATGGGCAGAGAGAAGACATCGTGCAGTCACATTTGCTACGTAGTCCTAATATTGATGTAGGTACCTACTTAATGAACCAATATATCTGCTTACTTATTATTATCTCGGACAACTGCGAAGTAGAGTTTCTACTCACCCCATTAGTAAATAAGTGTGAATGTTCCCAAAACAATAGGTACCTACTTAGCTTTCTACTCTGGAGTATTATACATACGAAGTGGAATATGAAGTGGATATGAAGTGGAATTTTCCGTCGCAAAAGTATGGAACAGAAAATAATAAAAAGAAAAACAAAAATTTTCATGAATTTTCCGACTGAAAATTCCACTTTATATCAACTTAGAATCATGGTCTGAATCATCCCCCTCAGTATTCGTTACGGTGTCACTAACACCCATACCTACTTGTATGGGTACAGTATGTACTTGTGCGGGGTGTAAGTGACATCGTAACGAATACTGAGGGGGATGAAACAGCTGATTATTCTGAGTTAATATCAAGTGGAATTTTCCATCGCAAAAGTATAGAATTGAAAATAATTTTAAAAAACTAAAAAAAAAACATGAATTTTGCGACGGAAAATTCCACTTGATATCAACTCAGAATCATGGTCCCCTCAGTATTCGTTACGATGTCACTAACACCCTGTATACGTGATTTTTATTTTCCAGTGTTAAGTTCTATCTACATCGTTCTAAAAGGCGTTAAATGTCAGATAGAGATAAGTACTTACGCATTTTCCGGGTTTGCATTGCGCTAAAGAGTTATTGTTATTAATTTATCTTAAGTACAGTATTCACTAACACAGTTGGCTCGACCATTATAGACATACGGCTCACCACGTTGGTCTAACAGAAAGCTCGGTGAGGTGGGATACTTAGCTCAATTTGCGTTGGATGGACCTCTGACTACCCCAATTGGGATATAGTCGTAAGCTCATGTCAAGTTGTCAGTTCAAAGTTTTCCCCAATCTCAATTAGTTACGAAAGCACTAGATACTTTCAAATTTAGGCTGTAGGGTTCAACTTAAATTGGCTGCAGTCGAGTTCAATTAGACCGAGTAATGTTTAGACTCTATTATTGATAAGGTTTTAAGGTTCTTGTTAGGGTTGAATATTTACGTATTTTATAGACACACTTGGCCCCGATTCCTGCAGACACATTCTAATTTTATTTCAAGTTATACCTTTTCTTATTCGTACGTACGGTGTGTAGGTACAGAATCAGTACCACCAAACTACAATACGTATAATAATTATGAAAGTACTTAAGTTCAAAAGGTACAAAATGTTGTGGACGTGTTAATGTGTGTGGAAGGAAAATTATAAAATGTTTTGACTCAAATTACCTACTACTTACTAATTGGCATATAATATGATCAAAAATAAAGTCTTGGAATTTTTTACCATCTTAAAAAATAAGTATCATAAAACAATAAAGATCATTAAAACAAAACTTATCTGGTTAACTAGAAATGTTTTGGATACATACTTACAGAAAATTAATCTACCAATAACACGTATTAGTAGGTACTCGTAGGTACACTTCACCATAAATAATTTTATTTAAAAGCCATCATCTTGGTAGACGAATATCGAGAGGAATCGCACTATTACTTATAAGTCTTAAAACTATCTCACTGCAAAATGAAACTGTACAAATATACCTACCCACTTTAGATAGATAGGTATACCAACACTGTTACGGAACTAATTTTATAGCATAGTAAAACTTAAATAAATATACATGAGCTCAGAAACGTATTATGATGTTAATTTCATAATGTTATGTACAATCCCAGTAGAGATCAGGTAAAATATTATTATTTATAAAACCGAAGTGCCAACCCTAAAGTAATGGTTTGGTAAAATGGCCACCAAGTACAGAGTCAATGTTTGAATGGTCTGAAGCAAGAGATAGTGTATCGTCATCATACATTTATTTTACACACTTGCATTTTTACATGTTTTCCGTTAGAAAATACACGAAGTTTTCATACAAAGTCCCGCGCCCGCTTTCCCGGTTTTGTGGGAGTATGTGGTACCGATCCCACCCTCTGTATTTCCGGACTAGATCTCGGTGACGAATCCTTTCGCCACATTAATCTGGGTTCCAATATAAAATAGGTAGGTAATTTATTGTCACAAGAAAAAAAAAAAATAGAGACTTACTTTATTTATCTGGGTCGCTGACATTCGATTTCCTTCCTTGTAAGTATTTAAATAAAATTCTATCTAGCTCTTCGTTATATCCGTTTATATTCCTGATGCGAGAGTTGTTAATGTAAAAGGTTTTGAACATGAAAATATTGGAAACCCACTGTGTTATAAATAGAGTTGTGGTTTATGTAAAAGTTTAGTTTCATTATAATATTATTACTTGTTTTACTACTAGGAACTAATCACTTCAACTTTAGATAGACTACAATTCTTGAAACTACGGACATAAAATAAATTGAAGCGCTTGTTATTTTTATTACTAAGCACCTATACTTGGTCTTAACTTTATTTCTTCTATTTATGTTTCACGCGTGTTGTGGGATATATTAAGTGTATTTAACTTTATTGGCGGGGAATAGGATGAGATCAACTCTCGCAATGTAATACGAGTAACATTAGCGATTTTTCTATCGTGTGGATTGTGAGGTAGATTACCAACCCCATCAACCCTGGTGTCAGGGGTATTAGGTGATTGATCGGGCAAGATGCGTTGAGATTGGCCTGTGTAACATTTACATTCGCCATATTTTTAATATACCTACACACGGTCGTGTCGTGTCGTGTCGTATGTGTACGTAGAGACGTAAGGCGCTAGTTATTCAAAATCAGAAGTTATTGGCACCACACGGTATTTTAGCCCAGACGGTCTTCCCCACATTGACTTTAAGTACATACCTAATAGAGTCTTTAGCCTACCCCGATAGGAATTATGGAAAGGGACGGTAGCAGGGAAAGCTGGCTGCATACAGAGCCGCATCACAGCGTGTTGTTGTGTGAAAAAACCTAAATACAGAATGTTAGTGACATCGTAACGAAAACATTAATTAATATCTGCTCAAAGTGTTTTATTACATAGGTATACATTTTTTAATATATTTTTTTTTTATATAAATTGTTGCACGAGCATTATAAGGCTGCCTGTTGTGCCTTTCTGTATCAATTATCTTTACTTCTGCGTCTGTTATCCTTATTTCTGTATCCTGTGTCTATTGTGCTCAATAAAATATTTAATCTACTTATCTATCTATCTATTTTATTATTAATTAGAATCACCTGTGTTTTCTCACTAACCTTTACATGTAGACGACGATGCTTTGAGAATTTCTTCTTCAGATTATTCATTTTATTATACATTAAAATCAATTAAAGCTATTTATATCACATCACTCCTATCTAGGACTAAACTCTTATCTTCTTCACTCTTATATCATCAAGATAGTAAGCAATATTTGCCCTTATTGCACTGAAGTAAACGATACATTTGCTAATACGACTATTTAGATTGTTTAAACAATTACGTATATATTAGATGCTAAAGCACTCTAAATAATCTTTATACAATCACAGGGGAGGTTGGATTGGCGCCAAATACGATTCTTCGTCAAAGTACATACGGCAGCAAAGATCGAACGCTATTAGTTTGATTTGAGTACTTAAATCATTGGCCTTGTGTGGACTAGTGTAAGTTATTGGCTGACTGGGTGTGTGTAGATTAGGTAGACTGTAGCTTTATTTAGATATAATCAGTCTTAAAATCTTGTATGTCATGCTTATTTATTAGGTACCTATTTTTTTAATAACACCATCCAGTGCGATTGAAAACATTTAGTTTTTTAAGTTTATAAGACTTTTGCGCACTTACGTTATCCGGTACTTCCAACATCTTAAATATAGTCATCAGTTCATTTGCAGTGGGACAGCTGTCTCGTCATCTGTAAAAAAGAATTATATTTTTTAATTTTACCTTTAACGCGGGTAATTATGAAAAATAAAAGGGAAATTCAGAATCTTAATTGGTCATACCGTACTTTTGCATTTACAAAGTTAGGTAATTTGTTAATTAGGTAATGTTAAACAAAAAAATCTGGCAGTGATGATGAATTTGTATAATTAATTTATGTTAAGTTGAATTAATATAATTACGAGACGAAAACTATTCACGATGATCAGATTTCCTTAAAAGAATATATTTTTTCATGAATGCGCTTAATACTGCTTACATTCTTCATAAACGCAGAGCTCAATGTGTTTTATCGGCGGCAAATTGGGTTTAATGTTAAAACTTATAACACCACCACACACATACATTTTTCATTTAATCTTACTTTTAAACTGACTTCAGTGAGGTGGCGTATTAGCTTACTGCGCAAACAAAACACAAGTGTCAACGTGACGTTTAACTTTGAGCGTGTTTGTTTATATTTTTAGTGATAAAGATTTTTGTATACTTTGCGATGTAAATTAGGATAATAAATCGATAAGTTGCACATCCTGAACATCTTCTATCAAATAAGGTAAGTTGAAGAGTTTAAAAATTAAGGATGTTAACTTTTAAATCGAGACTTTAAATACCTATATTGTTAAAACAATTCTAGGCTCTATGAACTAAAGCTTGGTAAGTATGTATAAGGATTGTAAACCGCAGCATAACTTCTGTTGAGTTTGGAGGTACTTGGTAGACGTTTATTATGAGAAAGAGCGGAAAATACCGCGAAATAAGTATAATTTTACTCAACCTCAAAGAGCATAATATAAACTTATAACGAACTAATAATAACTCCCTTGGTCTTGTATGCGTCTTATAGTTTATTAGTAACAACATAACTTAAGGTTTAGAAAACTTGGTTATATGTATATTATTATTAAGAAGAGATATTTAAACTTATTACAGTTTATTAAACTGTATTTTTAATATTATAACACATTGTATTTGCAGTTATATGTAAGGCAATAAAAGATATGCAGTTTGAATTGAAGATATGTATGCATGGGATTAACTGTTTGGGAACTGATATTAGGCCACCAAACTATTAAATTGTATAACAATACTTTGTTTTTTTTTTAATGTGTTTTTTAAGACCCTGTGCCGGGGTTTACTTTTCCTCTGCAACATTGAATATGTAAAAAATGACGATTTATTAAACTCAAATGAGACTACACCGTTCAGTGTTAGTGGTGTGGGTCATTGAACTCACAATCCACACAAGAGAAGTAAAAGAAGTGTTAGCTATTCCAATAATTTATAACCACAACTAACCACATAGTCTCACGGAAGTCACTCAGACGCCGTTAGTGCAGACTTGTAACGTTAACTGTCTACTGAATGACACCTAATGTTCGTCCCACTGTCAATAAGCAAATGGTGTAGCAGGCGCAAAGACATGGTACATTTTCACGTGCGCATACATAACATATCGCACGCACACATGCAAGTTCTATTAACGCCATGATTTAGTAAACGGTCTAGGCAATTCATTGGGAAGTAGATATATTGAGAACAAAATCCGCCTTTGTGCCTAGTCTCTCAGTAAACAGAAGCGTGGAGCAGGCAGCAAAGTTTTTCACTGGTGATTTCGCCTCTCGGAGGGTGTGACTTTATCCATGCGGAAAAACATCAGATGTTTACTTTACATAAAAAAAACAACAGAGTATAATATAACAACTCCATAGTTTTCTATGTTTTTCCAC
Organism: Pectinophora gossypiella; assembly: GCF_024362695.1. NCBI lineage: Eukaryota > Metazoa > Arthropoda > Insecta > Lepidoptera > Gelechiidae > Pectinophora > Pectinophora gossypiella. Next base: position 5,180,759 of record NC_065423.1, read on the forward strand.
CGTGACTTAGATTTATGTTTGCTAAAACTGCTGTTGTGTTCTTTCATATCCTTTGTTTGCACTTGCACTGATCGCAAAGTTTTTTTTTTATTAATATACCTATTTTATTAATTATAATTCCCTAAAGCCGCGGGTATACGTATATTGTTCTTTCTTACAGGATGTTATGGATATAAAATTTCGGTTACGGATTGGATTCGGATTTAATAATGATTATTATACCGGATACGGTTACGGAGCTCCCTAACATCCCTGTTGGATACCAATATCACAACTCGGACACTTCATACAAAAAACCTCAGTTACACAGACACTACACATTGACGTTATTGTCCACGCGTTACTGTGTGTGTTACATCTAGCACTGACGGATGAAACGTGCAGAAATGCGTGTGTGCGTAGGTACCTGCATCCTACGAATAAATAATAAGTCCTGCATCAGATCTAGGGAATGCAAGTCCGACTCGAATCGCAAATTCGAGATCCCGCGGGATTGGAAATATCAATCCCGCGAGATCCTGAAAATTTCGGGATCTCGTCTAGTTCATAAAAAATGTAAAGTTAGGATGGCTGAAAACGATAAAAATTACTTGTTTGTGATAGTGAGGTTATAACAAAATATTTTATGAAAGAAACAAAAACCTTTATTCTTGAATATTACTAACTAAATAATTAAGTTTTCTTTGGAAATCAGAATTATCAAAACAAAAAGTATATATCTACTCAAGGAGATTCGCCCAATCCCGTCAATCTCGAATGGGATCTCGTCATATTATGCTTCGGGATTGATCCCGAAAAAATAAACGAGATCTCGCGAGATCGGGATTGCATTCCCTTATCAGATCCTTTCCAAGCTACTATACTCTTGTCTTTATACACTGTTAACGGTGGAAGGAAGTTGCCTCCGGCTGTTGACCCCATCAGTGTGTCATTCGGACTGTTACAGTCAATTACCTAATTCATTAATCATTATGTAAACAATGGAAACAAATATTTACAACGGCTTGCTGTGGCGGCGGAGTTTATTAGGTAGTAATGACTTATTTTTTGTAGAAGTTGCGAGTAACTGCGAAATAGTTTTATTATATTTAAATACGACTTTAATTACCACGTGATATATAACTCGTCCCCGCATGCCCTTGTGGGTGGGTGAAAGAGAAGGAAAAAAAAGACAACAGACTGCAATCTCATCATAAAAATCTTATTTCATACAATGTGTCTTCATGTTTTTATTTTCTAAAACCAAACGAGTTTGCGTGTTCATCGGTGATTTTAATTGATAATTTAATCGGTTTCTCGCCTTAGGCTTATAATCTCGGATAAAAACCATTTTTTTTTCTAATAAATAACACAATGCCAGGAAAACTTTTTTGAAGTATCGCTAATTCCATTGTTATAATAATTTAATTTCTCATAAGTTCTCATTATGTATAATACTTCTGGTTTACATTGAGTATAGAGCGCTAAGGGTATTTTGATGTAAAAGGATGACCAGCATTTAACATACAATGTGATACACATTAAGTACATATCTGCTCTCTTGTATGTGCGTCCTTCGCGCAATTCGCGCATTACATGTAACGTATGCCCTTTTTGCATTCGGATGTGATTTTTAATAACAAAACTTCGCAACAGACAAGCTTAAATCTGCAAGTTTTTACCCGGAATAAAGTAAATCGCACCAGCCGGGTCTACATGACAACCGCGCCGCGCGTGGCCCGAATTATATTGATCGCTTCGACCAATAAACGATACGAATGATTATGATGGACATTAAACGGCTATTGGTCGAAGACCCCGATATAATTCGCGTCGCGCGCGACGCGGTTACCGTGCAGAGCCTACAGAATATGATAAACAAAAAGGCACTAACGTGGTTTTCACTATAATATATATTTACTACTTATTGGATATCTTGAGAACTTTTCGCGTTTAAGTGCCCAGTTTTAATAAAACAAACAACGGCAGGCATTCTTGCAGGCAATTGAAATGCACATTAAAACCATTGAAAAACAATCACATTATGATGTGATTTTGTTCAAGAAAACCTCGACGTCATTCAAGTAATTTCATTCCGTGTAAAAATTGAGCCGCATTTTTTACCAAAACTGAAACTGACGTGGTGTGTCTATTACGAGGTATTGTTAACAAAACTCACACCCGAATGTGTTTTTACAAAATGGCGCTTGCGTGGTTTTTACTATAAACCGATAATGGTGCTAACTCCTACAGACACCATCAAATTTTAAATTATACCTGTCATTTTCTTATCCCGCCAAATGGAAAGAGACGGATGATTGACAGCTGTTAATTTTAAAAAGAATGAGTGAAGGAACGAATAATGCGGGCAAATCAAATAGGTATCTCGCTGGTATGCAAACCGGTTGATGTGTACTGTCAACTTAATTCTGACGGGTAATGGGCCAATGCAAAATTATTAGAGGGTTAAAATTGAAATAAGAAAGAAAGAAAGAAAAACGTTTATTATAAACGTTGACGTGTGTTCCATACATTTTATCCCTGTCTATTACCCGTCCCTTTCTTTTTCGGCGGATAAGAAAAACAGGTATAACTTAAAATAAAATTATATGGTGTGTACTGGAATTAACACCAATATGTAGACATTGACACCATCACAATAAGGAAGTGGATATTCTCGCAATGATAATAGAAAGTGGCGCAGGGCCGGTTGCAAAACCCCATCGAAACGTTAAACGACGCATGAGAAATCAAACTCAAAGTAAAGTGTGGTCTGTAATACCTCTTCCAGAGTATTTAGGATCTGTTTCATAATAATCATGTTTTTTATGAGAGTCGAATCGTATAATGACTATTAATGACTCATCATTATCATCATCAGCCCTATGACGCCCACTGCTGGGCATAGGCCTCCCCCAAGGATCTCCACGACGATTGGTCCTGCGCTGCCCGCATCCAGCGGCTTCCCGCGACCTTCACCAGACAAATATGACTCATATGAAAACATTATATACGTGTTGGTACACGGTCGAAAAAAGCTCTTTAAAATTGCAGATTAATTTAGTGGGAATAATTATAAAAACAATTTAATCATAGACCTGTATACAGAAATCTAATTAAACATGAACTTTGATTCCCTAAGAATAGGATGCATTGGAAGGTCGTCGAGTTTTTAAAATACTTGATATAACGTATCACGAAATCACGAGGCATTTCCGTGACACATTAGGAACCACAGTTACACTGTAAAGTCTGAAAAAAAAATAATCTTCTTATCGTGTGGGTTCTGAAGTGGATTACCAACCGATATATTAATAAAAAAAGAAAGAAAAATAGAAAGTAATGAGGGATTCAAATCCAATTGTGATGACATTTCCCGGAGTGGTAAAATGTTACTCAATCATAATTATTATCCAGACAATAAGAATTCGACTTTACCTAAGTTATTTGCTCTTATTTTGCAAAGGACGTTCCTTCGACCGGACTCAAACGAAACAAATAGGCCTTATTTATTTAAAATATCTATGTTAGGTATAAAGTCATAAAGCTCCCCATTTGTCCGGCCAAGTAGTTAATGCCACCTGCGGCAAATCTACAATAAGTCACGTCAAAAAAAACTAAGAAACAACTTACTTAATAATTAGCTGCTATTCCGGTATTGCAGTCTCCTGACCTCACCATAAACTAGACGTTGTCTGTGGCTTTATTTGTATAAATTACCTACTTGTAGGAAGTATATTCTTTTTGTACCTACATTCACATAATTATCCGTTTTTTTTCACCATCTTTGACGAGTTTATTGCTTGACGACTGAAAACGACTTACAAAGTAATCCATCGGCGTCGTGGGAAATATCATACAATCAAAATAATCTGTGACATGCATTCAATCAAAGAAAATAGCATCTCGCGAGCGTTATCCTGTTTTTCACAGGGTCTGCTTACGTAACCTGAAGATTTGATAGGTCTGGATTTTTTATAGAAGCCACTGCCTATCTGACCTTCCAACCCGCAAAGGGAAAACCAGCCCAAATCAAAAGAAAAAAGATTATCAAAACGAATTTAGCGTCGTCTCAATGAAGGATTTTCCAGGCTACGTACCCAAAAAAAAATTATATATGGCGCTGTACAGATTTGCCTTCGTTTAACCTTCTAATTTTATGGATAACAGACACTTCTTTTATCTTTGTTTTTAGGTATAAATTACGACCCTTGTTATTACACCCAAGTACATACAACACATCTTTCACCTATTATTATTGTGATCAAAAAGAGAGAAGCAACATTCTGATCTGATCCAAATATCAAGCGATAATTATTTATATATGGGTCTGCTATTACATTATATTTATGTACCCGAGTAATGAGAAAATAGGTTAACATACATACACATACATAAACTCACGCCCGTAATCCCTAATGGGGTGGGCAGAGCCACAAGTAATCAAAGACAACTTGCAGCCACTGTTGATACGAAGTCCAAAGATGGATATGATGAACCTTATGGTGATAAGGGATCAGCCTATCGCCCATAACATTAGTCCATCATGTTAGAGGACACAATCCCTCTGTCGGTTTTTACGACATGCCCGGGAAGAGAAGCAGCTGAACGTGAATAGGTTAATTATCACGTTATATCTGTACAGGGCCATCTATATTTTGTTTGGGGAAAGTAGGCTAGAAAGTTCCTCAATGTGAAAATGTGTTAGGTTTAGGAGCTATGAGGGAATAGATGAAAAGGTATAAATGTTACTTGGAATGCCTACATCCTACTCAAATACGACGCAACTCTACCTTGAACATTCTTATAGTTGTTAAACTTAGACGGGTAACCGTTGGGTTGATGAGGTTGGTACTCCACCTCACAACCCACACGATAGAAGAGAGAGTAACCGTTAACTTGCTTTTTTATTTATTTACATAGTTGTACCAGGACCATAGCGGCAAATCTACAATAAGTCAAGTCTAACAACAAACTATTATGTGTTATGTTTGATGTTAAAGGCTTTTGGATTTCACAGTAAAATTGTTCGGGTAATATGGTTAGATGCGGTGACGGGCTTTCACGTTTTTGGTATGATAGCCCTCGGGGTAATGAAATGGTGAACATATAGGTATGAATGTATGTATGAACTGAATCGAATGAGCGCTTCGGAAGGTACTTTCTCATTGGTAGTAAAAATGCGGACGCGGAGCGGTCTCCCGGTCAATAGGATAAAAAGACCATTGAAATATAAGGAGAAACTAACCGCATACTGTTAGTCAGATTTCTTATAGAGCATTGCCTTTCATTGCGTCTAAAAAGGCCTCATTGACGCAATTCATCTCAAAAAGCAATATTGCTATTTGATATTATGTATGTCGACATTCCGCACTTTTATATTATATGCGCAAATGTCAAATTGCAATATTGCTTTTTAGACGAATTGCAACAATGTGGTCCATTTTAAGCCCCAGTTCAAGTAGTTAACTAATCTAGCTCTAAAGTCAACGAAATCTCAAAAATTAATCGGAAAAGGGGGAGCATGACAGTGCCCCCGCCAAGTCGAGCGCGATGCAAACACCGCCGTACCATCCTCTACTGGAACCATTTCGCCGCATTTTCTGACCCCTATTTGAGAACCTTTGGATAAGACCAGAACGCAGAAATTTTCGTCATCCAGTAAGCTATAATCACATACTTAAAATCCAAAATTTCAAGTCTGTAGGTCATTTCAAAACCAAAGTTAAGCGAAAGCAAAGTTTCGCATTTATGACACTCACTCACTCATAATCATCAAAATAGAACTAGTATTTCCCATAAAGTCAGAGAGCTGAAATTTGGTACCAATTAGGGTTTAATGGCCTTTTATTGACGTAAGAATGTAAAAAAGATTTTTTCTTATGTCGTATACTACATCAGGTTTATTAGTAACTAATACGATGTTAGAAGAAACTTCCTTATGTTGTCACGTCACCCACATTCTTATAACGAACTACAACGAGTTCAGTGGAATTTAAGTGTATAGAAGCAATGTGGTAGCTTACATGAGATGCATGTGTAACATTGCTGTATTATAAATACATACATTCAAACTCTTCCTAAGTATATCCTGTTGCCAAAGTGCTCTATATTTCTCTATCATGTTTTCTCTGTAGCTCTTCTCGGCTGTAAACTACGCCTTTACAATTTTCTTCTATCGTGTGGGTTATGAAGTGGATTACCAATCCCATCAACACTGGTATCAGGGTTACTATTGAGCCACCAAAGGCCCATGACATGGCTCATGTAACGACTACTAACTTACATCAGTAAGTAGTAACCGGGACCAACGGCTTAATGTGCCTTCCAAAGCACGGATCGTCTTTATTTCGGACAAAGCCTAGAACCAAACTAGGGATCATAAAGTGATTTTCGTGATGTGTCCCCACCGGGATTTGAACCCGGGATCTCCGGATCGTGAGCCTAACGCTCATACCACTGGACCACGGAGGCCGTTACAATTATTACGTGTAACAAGTTGTAAGCGTAACGGCGATTGTGATCTAGTGGTTGAGCGTTGGGCTCTCGACCTAACCTAACCAACGTTAGGACATTGCAAGCTGACCCGACACACCCGATTGTCCAAAAGTAAGATGATCATTCAGAAGGCACGTTAAGGCGTATAAGTACGTAGTCATTATATGAGTCATGTCAGGGCCTGTGATGGCTCAATAATAACCCTGACACCAGGGTTGATGAGGTTGGTAATCCACCTCATAACCTACACCTACGAATAATAGAAGACGCATTTTGTGTACGTGACGACTGACACAGGTCATCTGACGTGAGGTTATGTTATGTCGACTGACTCATATCATGTGTTACTAAACTGACCGACGAGTATAGCCGTCTAACCGGTGGCATAGTCCACATTTTTGTTTACTAAACATCAATCAGTAACTATGCTACTGCGCACCTATTAAAGCAGTAGATCAAGTTAATTAGGAATTGATGGCTTGTCATCTTTGAGATTTAATCTTTAACACGTTTTGCATTACATAAACGTATGCGTACGTGCCGTTGCTGTGCGGTTCATCTACTGGATGAGAAAAGCGAATACGCCATTATGCGCCATTATTCGTAATTAATCCTCATGTCATGCGTAGCGTAGACTTTACAAGATCAAGATCTTGGCGACTTTATCCTAATCAAACAAAGGTACCATACCTTCAGGCACCTTAGCTTGGGCTACTGTTGTTCCAATCCGTAAAGGAGCCCTAGCAGTCGTTCTAGGTGTATAGTAAAGATCTGCGGGCCTAGCACCGTGAGCACGCGACTCTTTCTCGCTGCGACAGAGATCGTCTGTCTCTTTCTGTGCAGTACTGTGAGAGAGTGACGGGTGACGTATGTCGAGGCGAGAAAGAGTCGCGCGCTTACGGTGCTAAGCCTGCTGCTCTGGTTGGTACACACGTCTTAAAGCTGCAAAACTTGTTGGGACACTTTTCATCCGCTCCGCTGGCGTAGGCTTCTGGCTAAGAAGTTAATGCCACGATAAAAAAAAAATTGACGCAGGCTGGTTTTGCTATCGAAAATCGTTTGTGTGTTCAAACGAATGTATGACACGAACGCTGTTCTATAGCAGAGTTTGCCTGACCGAGTAAGTAGAGGACCGGATGAAAAATCATGAAGTAAGACAATTAAAGTAAGTTGACTAGAAAAAAAGCTAAAAGAAAATAAGCTCCTCTGAATGGAAATCTTCGCTAAATATGCCCTAGTTCTGATATCAAAGAGAAAATTCCTCGAATAGAACTAAATTAATTGTGAGCGTTATATACCTGTTATGCTCGTAACAGGTAAATCATTAGAGATGCGCCGAATTTTCGGTTGGTATTCGGCATATTCGGTACCAAAACCGAATATTCGGTTTTAGTGTCGCATTTGAATATTATAATAATTAATTATGTGTATTTCAGGGAATCAATACAATCCTGAAATTTTAAAAATTAGAGCGAATAGAAAGGTAAGGTTGTACCACCTTAGGTCACTTACTTTCAAGTGAAATTGTGGTCAAACGCAAAAAACCATGATGTATGAACAGATAGAACTACTTAGTTACTTACTTCCTCAGGCGGTTTTAGCTAAACTACGTACTCTTGGAGGATTTACCATAGACGTAGCGCGAAACCGAATAGTACGACCGAATATTCGGTACGGAACAGTCAAACCGATTAATATTCGGTTCACTCACTATTCTGCGCTTCTCTACTCGTAATCCGCATCTGAGAATGCTTGCAGCTTCGCTCCTGTTTTCTAAAATAATCCTTTTTTATTAAACACGATATTACAATACTCCCACTATATTAAAATGTTGATACCTACGAACGGATAGGTTATTATTTATGTTATAAAATCTCTGAGATTATTTTATTTACCTTTGTGAGTTTTATCGATATTTAAGTAGAGGCAGGTACCATGTTAACTAAACTTTTGATTCTGATTTAGAATACTTATACAGCCTTTCCCAAACTTTTATATCATCAGACCTCTAAGAAATTTTACTAAGATTCGCATCACGCGGGCAATATAAAAATATATGTAAGTATATACATATAAACCAGGTACACTTATAACTGGTACAATGCCAGTTACCACCGCCATTTAAGTTCAAACTTTTTCTTTAAGGTGAGTTTCAGCCAATTCGCGGAACGAATGTAAAAACAAACGTCGAAGTAGAAGCCAGTATCGTACCAAGTAAGTGGGCGGACACCGCACGATTAGGCACCACACGAGATGTTACTACCTTCAAGATTAACAGCGTCTCACGATCACGGATAAAAATGCAGGCACGGATAAGCTGTGCGTGGTGCCTTCTTCCTTTTTTGAAACGGAGGCTACGTAAAAGGGTTGAAAGTTCGATATTCCTGTAGATTTGTGCGTATTAAGGTTGTCGCCTACGTTTCGGGCCTTTTTTTGACGTGACTTATTGTAGATTTGCCGCAGATGGCATTAACTACTTGGCCGGACAAATGGGGAGCGCTGAAGGCGCTCACCCGGTACGACGTTTAAGACAACAGGCCTGAGGGTGCCCAGTTGGGCGCGAACCTCGGCTCAGGGCGTCGTCTGAGAGGAAAAATATTTGAAAGAATTAATCGACCCTAGTGGGTCGATAGCGATAAGCGCTGATTGAGGGAAATCGTCGACCACGCCGGCGGGGTCCTTTTCGGGCCTCAAATTGCATCCCCGTTATTAATAGATCCATTTCATTACTCAGGTTAACAATGTACCTAACTAGTATCTACTATTGCGTGAGATGGTTGCCCACGTAAAATGATTTGGTCACGGCCATTAGCTCATGTTAATTATACTTCGCCGCTTCATTCGAAGATATAAAGTTAACCATGTAGTCCTTTTAACCTACTAGGCACACATCGCACGTATTTTAGAGATATCGATTTACTTAATCGATACCATAATGTTTTTTCCAGTACCTACATCCCTAACAGTATGGCCAACAAACGTCATTCTTTTTTCGTGCGAGGCTGCGCACGCACGTATTATAACCTTATCGTCGTTCTAATACCTTAGTGTCGTTATTTTTCAAATATCATGCCGAAAAGAAAACATTGTGATGATGGTGACAAAATTGAGCGTTACAAACGCAAAATCAGAAAACTGGAAGAGAAATCTCGCCAGAAAGAAACGCGAAAACGTGTCATAACTTATTCATCGTCGGATTCCGAGAAAAATTCAGGTGAGTTATAATTTTATTTTTACTGGTTTTTTGTATAGTTATACAATGCACCTGGAGGTTGACCGTGGGTCATCACAAAGGTAGCTAATCTTGTCTGGAGGTTAACCGAGGGTTATCACGATGACATTCCCATTTTGTTTGGCCGTTTGTTTTACGGGTTACGGTATCGTTACGTAATACACCTAGAGGTTGACCGTGGGTCATCACGATGGTAGTTCATCTAGCCTAAGAGGGTAACCGAGGGTTATCACGTAGGCATTTTATAATTACCTACAATTAACATTAGTAATTATTTTTTCTCATACCGTCAAACTAAAACGCTAAGAGGTCGACCGTGGGTCTTCACAATAGCAAGATGATTGATTTATGTTTACACTGCGTCGGGTAGTCAAATATGATGTTTCAATAAAACTGAGAAGTAAACCGTGGGTTGACTTACAGTTAAGCAGTTAAAAACATTAATTAGTGTCATATAAGTACGCCATTTGTAATATTACGTGACATGGTATTATAAAAGACTACCCTTCATTACATTATGTCTTATATCGGTTTTAGATGATGAACAACCGATTAAGGACGTCGAGGCGGCGGAGTCCGCGGAGGATTTACTCCCGGACGACCCCGCGCCTGCAGAAGACAGCGCCAATGCCGACTCTGTTGAGATTCCCCAACTTGATCCGGAGATACTCGCGGCGCTAGGTGAATCTACGCAAGATACGCCCAACTTTGGCCCTAAAATACACGATAGCTTGGCACAACTGTGGTTGCCAATATTACGTAAAGGTCTTGATAAAGAGGTAAAAGAAAAATTGCTGAAACAATTTTTAATACCTGAAAACTGCCCTCTACTGAAGGCACCAAAATTAAATCCCGAAATATCGGCAGTAGTACCGGAAGCTAGTAAGGCTCGCGACAAGAGAGTTGAGACCGTTCAACAGCAGCTAGGCCTGGGTATTACGGCCCTCAATAAAGGACTGGAACTCCTTTTAGATGATGGACAAAATAGGCTCGAAGCCATTAAATATCTAAGTGACAGTTGCCGACTCCTGTGTGAGGTGCACTTTACGGAGACCGAGGCTAGGAAGAAGTTTGTAACCCCTGGATTGAACAAGACGTTCTTAAATATAGTACAAGATGTAGAAAGGGATGAGATGCTTTTCAGTAAGAAGCTTCCTGAAAAGATCAAAGCATCTAAAGCAATTGAGAAACAGGGGCTGCAAATTAAGAAGCCCCCTCCATCTAACTCAAAGCCGAATAATCCTCCAACCTCACAGCCGTCAACAAGCCGTTCTCGTCAGTCGGGAAACTGGTCGAGCCCCCGTTACTCCTCGAACAGAGGGGGGAGGGGGGGAGCGAAACGGACATCAGCAGCAGGTCGTGGCAGGGGCACGCCAACGGCGACCCATTCGAAGCAGACCAACCAGAGCAAGCAGCGAGCCACAACGCAACAGCAATAGAGGTACACGCAGGCAGAATCCATCACTTTTATGATCGTTGGTTAAAAATCACTGACAATCAAGTAGTTCTTGAATGGATATTAAACGGTTATTCTATCCCCTTCGCCGGTGAAGTCTTACAAACCTCTTCCCCGGTTTGTTCAGTGGCACCCACTGAAGAAGCTGATATGTTTATAGCTATAAAGAAACTTATAAACCTAGGTGCCATTTCAGAATGCAATAGGTCCAAAGGCGATTTTATATCTAGTTTCTTCTTGGCACCTAAGCCGAACGGGGATAAAAGGTTTATTTTGAACTTAAAGTCGTTGAACAGATTTATAGTCAAGACTCATTTCAAAATGGAAGACCATAGAACAGCAGCTAAACTCATACCAAGAAATGGCTTCCTAGCTACGGTAGACTTAAAAGAAGCGTATTTTTTAGTCCCGATTGCCAAAGATAACCGAAAATTTTTACGATTTGAATTTGACCAACCGTATGAGTTTAACGCTTTGCCCTATGGTCTATGCGATGCTCCAAGAGTTTTTACAAAAGTAATGAAGGTAGTTACAAACTATCTTAGGAATAAAGGTTATAAATCTGTTGTGTACCTAGACGACATATTATGTATAGGTGATACGTATAGCGAATGTTGTCGTAACGTAAAGGAGACCTGTAAGTTGCTAGAATGCCTAGGATTTGTTATTAATCACAACAAAAGTGTATTGAATCCCCAACAAACTTGCCGGTTTTTAGGATTTATGTACAATTCAGTGGATTTGTCGTTAAGTTTACCATCCGACAAACGATCCAGCATTTTGCAACTTATCAAAAAATTCACCTCTTTGCCCAAATGTACTATAAGGGATTTTTCACAATTGATTGGAGTTCTCACAGCAGCATGTCCAGGTATAAAGTATGGTTGGCTTTATACAAAGGCGTTGGAGCGTGTGAAGTTCTTAGCCCTACAAAAGAACAACAATTACGAATCAAAGATTAAATTACCTGCTTCAATTTTGACAGATCTTTATTGGTGGGAACAAAATATAACCTGCGGTAAAAACTCCATGAGATTGAAAGAGACTTTTGACCTTGAGATATATACAGACGCCTCTAGAACAGGCTGGGGCGCTTTCTGTAACGACAATCGCGTAAATGGGGGGTGGAAAGACGACGAGACCTCTTTCCACATAAATTACCTCGAATTACTTGCTATTTTCATGGGATTAAAATGCTTCGCCGGAAACATTTCAAATAGCTCTATCTTGCTTCGGGTGGATAACACAACAGCTATTAGCTATATCAACCGCATGGGTGGAGTCCAGTTTCCACATTTAAATAACCTGACTAAAGATATGTGGCAGTGGTGTGAGAGACGAAACATTGTGCTTTTTGCATCGTATATAAATACTCGCGACAACATTGAAGCAGACGAGGAGTCTCGAAAAATAAACATTGACACAGAGTGGGAACTATCCGATTGGGCTTTCCAAACCATAGTTCAAACTCTGGGTCAACCAAAAATTGACTTGTTCGCCTCTCGCACCAACGCCAAATGCGAACGGTACATTTCGTGGAAACCAGACCCTGACGCTATAACTATTGATGCTTTTGCGATTAACTGGCAGTCTGAATTTTTCTATGCATTCCCACCTTTTTCTCTAATTCTGAAATGCCTTAGAAAAATCCTTGATAATAAGGCTACCGGTATTTTAGTCTTTCCCTATTGGCCAGGACAAGCATGGTTCCCCTTGCTTAAATCTATGCTTACTTCAGAAATAATATATTTCAAACCTAACAGGGACCTTTTACATTCCCGTTTCAGAACGCGTCATCCTCTACACCGCAGTCTTACCCTGGGGGCCGCGACGCTCTCAGGCTTGCCCTTACAAGACGGAAAACCCCGGAGGTAGCATTAGATCTGATGCTAGCTTCAGTATCGGAAAATACAATGAAGCAATACTCCGTTACTTATAAGTTATGGTGGCAATTCTGTCATAAAAATAGCATCAACTTATTTGAACCTGATATTGCATCTGTTATTACTTTTCTAGTAGATCAATATAATAAAGGATCATCATACGGTTCAATTAATAGCCACCGGTCTGCCCTATCGTTACTCGTAGGGAATAACGTAGGCTCAGACGAACAAGTAAAACGGTTATTGAAAGGAGTTTACAAACTGAAAACACCTCGTCCCAAATACAACAGTACTTGGGATCCGCAAGTCGTACTGAATCACATTTCTCAGTGGTATCCTAATTTAGAAATTTGCCTCGAACTGTTGACTAAAAAGCTTGTGGTGTTACTGGCTCTTTGTACAGGGCATAGATTACAAACATTGTCGTTAATAAAAATTAACAATATTTGTACTTCTTCTTCGGGACTAAAAATTTTAATTACTGATATAGTCAAAACGTCAGCAGCAGGTCGAGACCAACCGCTTTTGGTTTTGCCATATTTTGTGACCAACCCTGCTATTTGTCCGGCTAAGACCCTCGAGGATTATCTCTCGGCTACAGCAAATTTGCGTCCTGAAGGTACAGATAACCTTCTAGTGTCATACAAAAGACCACATAAGAAGGCCACATCTCAGACCATCGGCCGCTGGATCAAACAGACGCTGGCGGTGAGCGGCATCGATGTTGCCGTGTTTGGCGCGCACAGTACGCGACATGCCTCCACCTCCGCTGCCGCCACCGCGGGCGTCTGCGTCGACACCATTCGTAAGGCGGCTGGCTGGACCAGCACATCGCTAACCTTTGCCAGATTTTATAATAGGCCTGTTAGCGATGATGGTGTCTTTGCTCGAGCGGTGGCTGGTGAGACTTCATCGTGATTATAACTTAGTATATATACTCATTATACCTATTCGTAATTATTGAATTATAATACCACAATTTTATGATGCCTCTCTATGGTTATTTAAGGCTTAATTTATTTAGAATTAAGTTTATTTTTGTTGATTAGATTTAACTAAAAGATAGTACTAATCGAATAAACGTTTCCTAAGGTGATAAATGTTTTTCTTTATATAGAAAAATCTCTAAACATCTACATGGTTAACTTTATATCTTCGAATGAAGCGGCGAAGTATAATATATGATCAAACGAACGAAGCGAAGTTCAATCAATATTATACGAGTCGCTTCATTCGAAGATATAAACACCCTCCCACCTCAACCCCATACACTTACAAAACGTTATTATTCGGAGTCTTACTCTAAACGAATGACGTTTGTTGGCCATACTGTTAGGGATGTAGGTACTGGAAAAAACATTATGGTATCGATTAAGTAAATCGATATCTCTAAAATACGTGCGATGTGTGCCTAGTAGGTTAAAAGGACTACATGGTTAACTTTATATCTTCGAATGAAGCGACTCGTATAATATTGATTGAACTTCGCTTCGTTCGTTTGATCATATATAATACATACCGAAATTCAATGTATTGTGCGAATGTGTTTTCCGATGTTAACTATTTAAAATGTAGCATTAAATTGTATCTATGATAAATAAATAAATAAAATAAATAAAAAAATTAAGGCAACTTTAACTTAGTAGGTTGTTTTGTTTATATCTAGTTTATCTGTTGAATAGATTAAGTATGTTTACTTTATGTTTAAACATGAGACTGATCTATTTATAGATTAATGTTAAGATAGAGAGTGTAAAGAAGAAATTATATTACTGGTTGGCGGTTGCTATCAAAACTAGCCAAATGTTAATAATTTCGATTTTATATACTGTCAAATTGATTTGGCTTTACTGTTATTCAACACACACAGTTGAAAAGCCTCATTCCACAATCAGGCAATACAGGTAATACTGAGAGACTGGACTAAAATGAATTTGTCTTTGTTAAGTGTCTCAGTAGGTATAAACCAAAAATAAAATTATGATATATTTTTTACTAACATTTTTTAATTTTTTATTTGCTCAAAATCTAAAACTATTTATAAAAATCCACAAACACCACATACACACACTAACATATTTATTTATAAGTAAATATTACAATGAAATGTCGATGTAATAATGTCTGAATAAATAAATAATATTATTTCATTATTAATAAGTTAATAAGATAAATTATTAAAAAGTAAATGTTTATAAACACAATATTTCCGGCCCCCGAAACAACCTAGATCCGCGCCTGTCGCCCTCGTGCTTGGGCACGTGTTAGCAAAAACGTGATGAATTATTATGAGTGCTACAGATTGGTTCATCTAACCGTGCTGTGTGCAGTATGCTCGCCAGTAATTGTTCCTTCCGTTTGGGGAGCGCGTGCACATACCTACGTAACGTCGCCTTACATAGAATACCACGCAAGCGCCTTTTTGAAAAATCACATTCGAATGGGGATTTTTGTTAACAAAACCTAGCAATAGACACGCTAGATTCATTCCAAATAAAAAAATGTATTCGGAATGAAATCGAGGTTTTGTTGACGAAAATCACATCAGAGTATGATTAAAAAGATGGTCCTTAAGTACGTAGTTTTCACTAAAAAAATATTTATACTTTATTTAGGTCAATTTTACATCCATATCAGCTAAATAAAGCATAAAACACAGGAAAAGAAAATACTTAAAGGCTAGAATACACCATAAGTGCACACTGTTAGATGCTGATGGGTCCAGTGCTTTATAAAGCTGCTGCCCCACTTGTCATCTATTGCAGCCAGGATGCTGTTAGTGCGGCTCACCGTTTGCGAGTATGGAATGACGATAACTTGTTTATTGAAAGGGGGAATATTGCGGACGTATTTACACGTTACGTACATACTACGAGTAGGTCAAAAGGTTAAAGTTCTAATTTACTATATCAGTGTGAAGATAGGTCAAAGGTCACGTTGACTTCATCGAAACGTTGACCTTTAGCGACGCAGATGGTATTAGATTTGACTAAATGGAAATTATTCAATTGATTGATTTACTATATTTTCCTTTTTGAGAATTTGAACCTATTATCAGTTTTAAACGAAATTTCGGCCCAAATTACAGTAAGTCACTGTCGGCCAATTTTGTCATGAAATATCACCAAATTATGAGAAAGTTCATACATAAACATAGTACAGAAATGAAAGTTGATGAATTTGAAAACGGGCAAAATATTGCATAATCAATGTGTAGGTGTATTTACGCCCATACCACCTTTTTTTTTTGACGTGACTTATTGTAGATTTGCCGCAGATGGCATTAACTACTTGGCCGGACAAATGGGGATGGCTCTCACCCGGTAACCCATACTACCGCTATAGCAATCGAAAAGGCAAAGCACACCACTGCACATGCATAATATTCAGTGTTCTTGTACTATACTGCACCTAGAGACTCAACTCTGCCTCTGTGGTCCAGTGGTTGACCGTTGGGCTCACGATCCGAAGGTCTCGGGTTCAAATACCGGTGCGGACATATCATAAAAGTTACTTTTTGATCCTTAGTTTCGTTAGGAAATAACAGGCTGATCACCTGAATGTCCGGAAGTAAGATGATCCGTGCTTCGGAAGATACGTTAAGCCGTTGGTCCCAGGTGAGCCATGTCAGGTGCTTTAGCGACTGAAACTAGGGTGCTGAGGTTGGTAACATCTCACAACCCACACGAAAAAAAAGTTGAACAGAAAAAGTAGCTCGATGAAAGGCAGCAGTAGAGGTGGTCACAATAGCCAGACGGAGTATGCTTCAACTCTTTCATTCCCAACTTAAACACATTTACTCTAACAAAAAGTTACAAGCGGACCGGTAAAAATGTTAATTGGCATTCACAATGGGCACAATAAGTATTTCCTGCCTATGTGCGCCTATGTATGGCAAAGACCTCTTTCCCTTTTCCATGTTTGGCTGACTTTCGCAATTAAATCGCTCAATCGATATCGTATAGGCACACAGTTCAATGGGCCATCTCATGCAAGGTCGGCCAATCTTGGCCATACGACGGGTATGTCCTTTCCCTGTCATGAGTTTATGTGAGTGATCCATATAGGATACCAAAAGTACTTCATTACTCGACTGTGGCGAAGTATACAGGATGTTAGTGACATCGTAACGAAAACTGATGGGTGATTCAGACCATGATTCTGAGTTGATATCAATCGGAATTTTCGTCGCAAAAGTATGGAAATTCTGAGTGGAAATTCCACTTGTTATCAACTCAGAATCACCCCCTCAGTAGCCCTTACGGTGTCATTAACACCCATAAGTACTTGTTACAATTACTTGTACGGGGTGTAAGTAACATCGTAACGAATACTGAGGGAGATGATTCAGCTCATTATTCTGAGTTAATATCAAGTGGATTTTATCATCGCAAAAGTATATAATTGATAATAATATTTAAAAAAAAAACTTGAATTTCGCGACGGAAAATTCCACTTGATATTAACTCAGAATCCTGGTCTGAATCATCCCCCTCAATATTCGGTACGATGTCACTAACACCTGTATAGGAGGCTAATTATGCCCTATTAATAAGTTCGCGCTACTACAGCATACGACCACGTCTACTTTGTGAACATAACTATATCTAATACCTATTATATTATATTGAAAAACCTACCTATTGTATTGAAATAGCAATATACAGTGTTTGTAACAGTGTTTTTACAAGAAAATAAATTAAATAAAAAATAAGTAATCTATTTACTTAGTACATGTATACATGTTACTTTATTGTTTATACTTAAGGTTTTCGGAGATACCTATATATTTTGTTTTCAAACTTTTAAGAGCGCGGTATTTCCGTATTCGGGTTTTAGTTTTTATACTTACCTATATTTTTTTCTTATTATTGTCATACTTTCTATAGTTAGTATGATTCAACTGAACTAGGTACAATAAGTTTTGCAACAATTTTTACGACAATCCCGCGATGATAAGCAGCAATAAAATATGCTTAAGTAAATGGGTGCATTGTAAAATAGGGTAGTAAAATTTACTACTTAGTACGACTTCCTCTTAGCTATTTGCATACTGATCGATTCTTTAAATAAGTCTAGTTCTTTGTGGATGTTGAGAAATACGCAAGCGGCCAACCTTCTCGACTGTGCCACGTCCATAGAAACAGCCCACATTATTGGTAATAACACGTTTGTATTCTCACATTGCGAGCAGGATGAGGGAAGACCTCGATAAGTATAATAACATACATAAACAGCCTATACGTATACGTCTCACTACTGGGCACATGCCTCCTCTCAATCAACCGGAAGGGAGCGGGTTGGTGGAGGCATTTGAGCTAGTACCCCGGGACCAACGGCTTAATGTGCCTTCCAAAGCACGGAATCATGTTACTTTTACGGACAACCAGCCTGCAATGGACAGTTTGCTCCTAGTCAAACAAAGGACAATCTCACAAAGTTGTTTTCGACAGTCCATCGGCAATCGAACCCGGGCTTCCAAATCGTGAGCCCGATTCTCTAACCACTAGGCTACGGAAGCTGTAAAGTATAATCATCATCATCAATTTAAGAGCCACGCTCTTGTCGGTGTATCATTTTCCATTCTAGTCTATCAAAGGCCATTTTTTTGACTTCCCTATAAAATAATAAGTAACATTTAAATTAAGAACAGTTAGTATTAACACGGGCGCTGTGACAGTTTGCAGCGGGACTGAAACCCACTTTTCCAGGTCGACCCTTTCGCTATCGGAAATATAATGTTGGTAGCGGTTATCGGTAACCGTAGGTGCCTACTATTTAACCTTATTCTTTTTCTAATCATAATGTTCATGCTACGTAATACAAAGCCTAAAGAAACCTTCCATTTAAATTCCATTTTTTTACCCATAATTACTATATAATTACCACACTCTATTAACTATGTTTTAATTCGTAATGTTATAGGCATGCAAAGAGGAATAAAAACATAGACTTAGTTTTTTTCGCGTTTATTACGCGAATATAACACAATAAAATAGACGTAGATTCCCGCCCAAAGCTTTCAATCAAACGTCTCATTCAACTTATAAAATATTTTTTGCCATCATTCTAACGAACCGTATTTTTCTTACCGTGGGTTGGGTCAATGACCGACATCATCAATCCTGGTGTCAGATTCATTATTGTACTAGGCTCATGTAACGACTACATACTTACTACAGTAAATTAAGTATCTACTTACTACGTACACTACATCCGGGACCAACGGTTTAACATGCCTTTCGTAGCACGGAATCATCTTATTTTACTGACGATCAATGAAGCGTATAAGATTAAAACAGGCTTATAGTATCGTGTTGCTAAGGCTTGAAAAGATTAATTTACATATTTATAGATTCCGTTAGAAATAAATAATAAGTTCGCGGTATTAATAAATCTGTATAGACTGGTACACGGCCTACTTGATGCCCATAAGGATTATACGCGTGACTTCATTCCTATGCGCATTATTAAACGCTAGATTTCAGACTTGCAGAGTTGACATAACATAATATTTTCTGCCGAGAGTATACAGGATGTTAGTGACATCGTAACGAAAACTTTGAGGGATAATTCAAACCATGATTATGAGCAAATGACGGTGATATCAAGTGAAATTTCGGTCGCAAACGTATCATCATCATCAATTTAAGAGCCACGCTCTTGTCGGTGCAGCATTTTCCATGCTACTTTTTTAGGGAAAAATAGGGCAGTGGTTTCCCTCTTGCCTTCCGCCTCGCAGTACTCTGTCTGACGCGAGTGGGATGGCGCCCAGAGTAGTCTATTACAAAGCCATAATAGGACTCCTGTCCTCCGCTTCTGAATAGTACTGACATTTACTGCTGCCCTCTGCGCAAAAGTATGGAACTGAATAGAATATAAAATAAACACAAAAAATATGAATTTTCCGAGAGGAAAGTCCACTTGTTATCAATTCAAAATCATAGTATGAATCATCCCCCTCAGTATTCGTTACGGTGTCACTAACATTAATGTACTTGTAAGTATTTGTACGGGGTGTAAGTAAAATCGTAACGAATAGGTACTGAGGGGAATGATTCAGCTCATTATTGTGAGTTAATATCCAGTGGAATTTTCCACTAGGTCTGGTAAAAAACATGCTTGTCTATAACGTAGTATTATGTTAGATGTGACAAAATGCGTGGGTTTAGTACATTAATTTTGGCACATTACCGTTTTAGTGTGAATAAGATGTACCAGGAAATCAAAAGTACATAGATTGGTAGATACAATCTTTATATAGGTTTAAAACGTTACATTAACTTTGAACATAAGTATGTTAGGCAAGTATTTGAAGTATATAGTCATCATTATACGAAACATTAATGGCGTATTTAACCCCGTAGATGTACCTATTATCTGGAGAAGATTCATTTTTAAACGATTTCAAAAAGAAGGTGGTTCGTTTTCAGTTTATCGCCTTGGGTAAAGAGGTAATGGGTTCATTAAGCGAAAATTTAAATAAAAGCTAATATCCAAATTAGTATCTTTATTGCAATCCTCATATGAAAGTCTACTTAATTGCCTATCATTTGAGATTGAATAATAATCATGTCGGTAGTCAACTTTGGACAATATAAGCGTTAAAAAACAATAGATTTGACTTCCCATCGCACTGAGGCGACGGGGATTTTAATCAGTTTTCTAAGTACATTTGCACTTTTAGACATAAAATCTTTTTTCGTTTCTTTATGTGTATTATGAAGCGGGATAATGGAGTAGGATGAACGGATTACAATAAATAAATACCTATAGATACTTAATGTAGGTATTGTATGGAAAGTTGAATGTGGATTGCCTTGAAAGCACTTAGCCCCTTTGTCTATTTTCTAAGGCTCTGCTAAGCTATTGTGGTGTTCCTTGTATAGTTCCTTAGTTAACAGTCTCTACCCTTCGATAAACCAAACCGTAGTATTACTGTGGTAACATTGTTATTTATTTAATAATACGCTTTCAAAACACACGTACAAATTTAATCATAATATTGCAATGTTTTTCGTATTAACTTCCACTTTCAGTTTTCGGTTTTTAAACAAGAATGCGCCGCGAAAGAAGAATTAAAAATAATCAATTGGAAATCGTTTACCATTATTTATGGTCCGTTTTATTCTTAATTAAGCCGTTAATGAACTCATTGCGTAACTTATGCGTTCTATTTATTGCTGCTACCAACTTACTGATTCTTACTCTATGGTATTGGAGTACATTGGGGGCTCAAGGTTAACTTAGTTCAGGTCCTTTCGTTACATATTATACATCAATGGTACTGTCTCTCCTCCTAAAAAACTTTTTTCATTGTAAAAAAATCTGTAATTTGTTTTAGCACAATAAATTAGGTATTTCCCAAATTAATCTCAGGGACAAAGGACAACTTCACTTATATTGAAGTTATACATTTTATCAAAATATTCATTGTAGCAAGATATGATGTTTAACTTACACAGGAATTGTCATGTCGGTTATTGTGTTTATTCGAGATCTTATGTAAATGATTACACATGAGTCAGAAGGAGATAAAGACATTTTAATTTTACTTTTTTTTCAGTGGTTATTAAAAAGTAAGGACAACAATAAAGTACTGACATTAAAAATTGGCTAAATTTGGTATTGAAAAAACCACAATGTACCTATCTTAATGTAGTTTCCAACTAGTCAAGTCAGTTACTTTTTACTAAACGTCCAAACACGAAATTACAATGGAATTTGTATGAAAAGCAACCTGTGACGTCATAGAAAAACGTGACAAATGTTGCACTCATTATTACATTTTTCTTTATTAAAATTCATAAATAAGTTAAATAAAAAAAAAGAAAACTTTTTTGTCACCTTTAGAGCTGTCTTTATTTAGTAATCAGATTTTCATAATTTATTGTTGACAAAGGAAACTACCTAATTGTATAACTAATAGCAAAACATTCATTTGTTTTTGAAATCTTGAGAAAACATTTGATTTTGGAATATACAAGAATAAAGTTGATGTGTTATTTGGCCGTTAAAAGACATTGGCGCTAGCGTGAAATCTGGTGGATGTAATTGAACCGATGTTTTGTGTTTGGACAAAACAAACAATACATAATTCTAACAAAGAGAAACAGTATCGCTCTTCCGTGTGGGACAATTTCACAAAATTAACTTTGAGCCGACCTGTAATGAGATTTCAGTGTAATGCATATTTGGATTGACAACTGGTGTTTAGATAACCGCAACTCATCGTGGCATTACCTTGATTACATCACTGCTGTATAATCTGTGGTTTTGAGGAAATTATCCGGAATGACTGATTTATACGTTGGTACGCCTGGACAATGTTTCCAGGTACTTATACAAATGATGGTGATGGTACTATATTATAGGTAGTAGCCAGGTTTAGTTTGACCAACGTCCGTGAAATAGCCGCCAATGTTCTGATGAGAAATGCTTCATAAGGTGTATACACATTGGTACCATGCCACATTAACTTTTTTGACAAATTTAACTGTAAGTCTGACTAAATGTCAGATATGATAGTGCGACAGAGTCCTAAAGTGGGTACATTTACATTATATTGCTCACTGTACATGGTCAGGAGCGGATCCAGCTTTTATGTCGGGGGGTTACCAGGTCGCAGAAAACCTATCTCCATACAGAATTAGATAAAATTGCAGTGGCCACCTATGACTCAACCTGTCGCTCAGGGGGGGGGGGGGATTTGTCATGACTTCCCCTGGATCCCCATGTGTGTGTGATGTGCATGATAAAAACACACTGTTAAACATTATTGACACACATGGTGAACTAACTTTATAGCATAGGCCTTCTCGTATAAGTAAAATCAATAAGTTGACTGACATAACGGTTCCTCAATAATGGCGAACATAAAACATTGAAAGTAATGACGTACTGTCCATCTTTATTACGTTGGTTACTCACGAAGCTAAAGTCCAAACGAGATTTGGAGAGGAAACAAGAGTCATCGATGTGAGCGTTGACCATTGAGATTCGCAAAAACGTGTATGGAACTCATAAAAAAACAGATCCGCGATACAAGTTCTTACAAAAAGTTAATTGTTCTCCATTAATTGGCTTTAGACAGACATTAGACAACTCTTGGGGAACATTGTCTGTGAAAATGTATGCTTCGGTAAAACACATTCTTTTATCGTGTGGGTTGTGAGGCAGACGGCCAACATCATCAAACCTGGTGTCAGTGGGCATATTTTTTACCATAAAGGGTTACGTCATCAATTTCGGATAATTATGTGAAAGACGGATGAGTATTGTAAATAATGGGTATCCTTATTTAAAAAAAAAAAAAAAAAACATTCATTTAAAATGGTAATACATTCTAGTTGTACTTATTGAGGGTTTTACCAAAATTAACATCTTCATCAGTCATCAATACCTACATATGTATAAAATAAATTTTGTTCTGTGTGTGTTTAGGTGAATCTCGAGCATCACTAAATGATCTACATTGCTCTAGACCTAAGACAGGGTAAAAATTGTACCCAGACGAATTGAATCGAGTTCCTACCAATAACAAGTTTTCTCTCGGGATATGACCCAGGAATGCCATTTTCATACACTTATTATACAATTTAAAGACATTGTAAACCATTGAATTCGACTTTTGTTTGAGTTTCAATTCATGTTTGGATCATAGACACTTAATTGATATCACCTGGTTTATGAGATTTGTGTCCGGTTAATGGCTGTAGGCTCACCTCTTGTTAATTTGGATTTGGACATAGTTGACGAGGTGTGGGTGATGCTATGTATAGCATCCCGCAGTCAGATGTGTACCTTTGACTGCGGGATACAGCAAATGATCAGCGGGGTCTGGGTAAACGCTGAACCCTGAGTCGCTGAAGCTCTTTTTTGATGGACTGCGGCACACATGTACAGTTTATTTTGTGTTATTTATTTTATTCTTAGGTTAAGTAATTAATGTTGTTACATTGTGCAAGTAAATGTATATGTGTGTTGTGGTTTGTCCCAAATTAACGTTTTTATTATTATTTGTATGTCATTTCCATATCTCGGGCCTATGGAGTCCCGGACTTTTGACTCTTCGGCCCCACGTAGGCAGCCAATACGTAGCGACCCCTTAAGACAATTTAATCTAAATATGGTGTGACACCAACCGGCGATTATCCCCGTATGCACTATGAGAGTGCAATTATTATTATGTATGTCTGGATTGATTCCATCTCGGCTCTTTAAGGCTGGTCGTGGGCCGAAACCAAGAACCAAGCAACCAAGAACCAAGAAATTACACATTTGATCTACAGGCTATATACAGGCGTGATGCTTGGTTATGCTATGTTTAATGGAAACAGTTTTGCAATGGCCATACCAAAATACCTGATGATGGTAATGAAATAACAATACGATTGGAATAATTTTACGTAAGTAAATAAGCCACGATGGCGTAATTTTTGATTTCTATGCGTCAATGTAAACCTACGTTTTTTACGATCAGCAGGTTAATATTATGACTGCTAACCTTTCGTCCATTTTACTATTATAGGTATATTATTATTAATGGCGTAGGAGTTGGTATATAAATATGATAATGTTATAATATAATAAAACGATTATAAAGAACACTTTATAACGTTTGTTCGTTAGGATAGTGCTGTGAAACCTTTGTTTTAACTGTTAATAGAAAAGACAGGCTTTATAGTTTATAACGATTATATTACACGCTACCAATGGAGATAAACTTGTCAGGTCATATTTGGAATTGACTTTGGGATGAATACAATTATTATTGCACATATAGAATCAGAAGATATGCAAGCACTATTGATATTCATGAACTTGATATGTCATATAATAATAATCTATCTTCTATCTATGTAAAACGAAAGGTCATTGACCTACTCGCTCATCATGAAATCTCAGAAACTACAA
This sequence comes from Pectinophora gossypiella, assembly GCF_024362695.1. NCBI lineage: Eukaryota > Metazoa > Arthropoda > Insecta > Lepidoptera > Gelechiidae > Pectinophora > Pectinophora gossypiella. The sequence continues at coordinate 5,205,723 of NC_065423.1, forward strand.
ATGCTAGGGGTCTCAATTTGCATGGGTTTTTTTAGAACGTAGATGCTCACTAAGACGGGCAAAGTTTGTATGAAACTTCTATAGGTCTAATAGTAGAGTTCCACGCAAACGAAGTCACGGGTAACAGCTAGTATTATATTAAATAAATAACTCTTTGTCACTCTGTGGTGGCTTTCGTCAGTTGATAGTCGTAATACGAGACAAAAATCTGACGTTATAGTGTTTATTATAAAAATTGCGTCATAACCGGTTCACTAGCATTTGGTATTCGTATTTTATGTAAGAAGGCCGGAATGTCAACTCGGCTTGTTTACGAGAACATCTACCTTCAAGATGTCAATGAATTACATAAATTCACGCCCTCAATCCCCATTGAAGTAGGCAGAGCTAAAAGATAACTTGTGGCGGCTGAAGGTGATTGTTGGTTATCAAACCAAACTCAGACTGGAACGTTAACTATAACGCTATACGTTATGAGCAATATCATGTACCCACTATAAAACCCTGTCGTACTAGCATATTTGACATATAGTGAGACTTACAGTTCAATTTGTTAAAATGGTAAATGGGACAGGGTACTAACCTACCTAAGTAGAAAGTGTGTAAGAACTATGGGTCAGGGTTTTTACGATATCCACATTCCTCACATAACAATTTTGGTAGAATTCATTAGCTTATCTCATGACTAAAACCCAATAAAGAAATGATTAAAATCAATACAGCATAACATAATATTACAAAGAGAAAATTTAAATCGAAAATACTTCTGACTCGACAAAAAACATTTAAAATAATATTGTTGAGCATTCCTGTTATTCGTATGGAAACTAAATAATAAATACGGAATGTGTGATTATGTATGTCTATTCACTTTTTATCGGTCATAGCTTAGGAATTCATAAACTTCAACAAATAAAATGTTTAACTTTTATAAATAATATCTACAACATTCTTTCGATGTTAGCTGTCTTTCGATGTTTATTTATTATTACCTAGTGTGCAATTTTTTTTTAAAATTATACGTATACCTAGTTACGGATGCGGTACTATTCGAGAAGGGATAGGCACCAGCAGAGGCCTAATCGTAACTCAGTTGTTTTTTATATTGACAGTAACATATACGTACAATGGAGATGGGTATAGAAATCCTATCCTGTGATTGGCTGAAACTGACAACTCCTGTAATTCAATAAAGTTTTATCCAATCATAGGATAGGATTTCACTGTCATGTCAAAATAGAAACTGAGTTACCAACGACCTTAGCTCAGGTGCAACTAGTATGATAATCTCGCAATTGGGTAGTTTCCTAGATAAATTATGAAATTCTGACAACTAAATAAAGATAGATCTAAAGGTGACAATAAACGTTTTATTATTTCTATTTAACTTATTTATGACTTTTAATAATGAGATATTTCTGTGACGTCACAGGTTGCTTTTTCATTAAAAATCCATAGTAATTTCGTGTTTTGCCGTTTAGTAAAAAGTAGCTGATTTGACTAGTTGGAAATTAGCCCATGAAAATATGGGATTGACATGTCCATTAAATCACTTCACTTGTTGTTTATGCCTGCATCGTTTATGAATGATTCTGCCAATGTCAAAGTTCCGAAGAAAAAACTTTATAAACGTAATCACATTAAGTCAATCCCATACATTTTTATCACTGTCACTGACGACTGATTTGTCCGGCCAAGTCGTTAATGCCATTTGCGGCAAATAAAAAAAGAAACTGTTGATTTTCATAACCGTTTGCAACTTGACTAATGCCCTGGGTGTGAGGAGTGAGTTATTTTAATTTTCTTTTATTTACGTGTAGGTACATGATAGGACTTTTCAGGCTTGAATCACCTGATTGTCCGAAAAAGTAAGATGATTCCGTGCTTCGGAGGGCACGTTAAGCCGTTGGTCCCGGCTATTAGCCGTAAAAACACCTCCACCAACCCGCATTGGAGCAGCGTGGTGGAGTATGCTCTATACCCCATCCGGTTGATTAAGGGGAGGCCTGTGCCCAGTAGTGGGACGTATATAGGCTGTTTATTTGTGTTACATACGTGATAGTACAGGCAGAGATCTAGGTATAGTACAGGCATAGATCTAGGTATGTAAACATCCACGTATATCGTATACGCATTACGTAGTATGTTGAGAACAAAACGAAAGGTTATAAACTGTCGCGGAAACTGCGGGAACTCCTATAAATGCTAGGTTACCTGAACATAATAGCAACTAAAAGCAGGTTGTGTAAAGGTTTCGTTTATATTTAGCGTATTTCACTTCTCAAATTCCTATACACGTTGAAGAAATAAATGTTCTAGGTAGTCCGTCTTATGCAAGATTAAAAACTCCTAAGTCGAAGACAGAACACGTTCACCTGTTTGTCTTCCCGGGTATGCCGTAAAATCCAACAAAGATGTTGTGCCCTTTCTAACATGATGCGATTGTCCATCATATTTGGGTGATAAACCTCCTTTGTCACCATAAGGTTCATCGTATCCATCTTAGGATTTCGTATCAACGGCGGCTGCAAATTGTCTTTGATTATTTGTG